>NW_027423528.1:0-60531 GCF_048934315.1 Petromyzon marinus
CCAGGCCCGCCTCTCTCTCCCCCCATCCCCCCCCTCTCTCCCCCCCGGCCGCCCTCTTTCTCCCCCCCGGCCCCCCTATCTCTCCCCCCGGCCCCCCTTTCTCTCCCACCGGCCCCACTCTCTCTCGCCCCGTCCCCCCTCTCTCCCCCCAGCCCCCCTTTCTCTCCCACCAGCCCCCCTCTCTCTCCCCCCGGCCCCCCTCTCTCTCCCCCGGCCGCCCTTTTTCTCCCCCCGGCCCCCCTTTCTCTCCCACCGGCCCCACTCTCTCTCACCCCGGCCCCCTCTCTCTCCCCCAGCCCCTCTTTCTCTCCCACGGGCCCCCCTCTCTCTCCCCCCGGCCCCCTCTCTCTCCCCCCGGCCCCCCTCTCTCTCCGCCGGCCCCCCCTCCTCTCTCCCCCGGCCCCCTCTCTCTCACCCCGGCCCCCCTCTCTCTCCCCCGGCCCCCTCTCTCTCCCCCGGCCCCCTCTCTCTCCCCGCCGGCCCCCCTCTCTCCCCCCGGCTCCCCTCTCTCTCTCCCGCCGGCCCCTCTCTCTCCTGCCGGCCCCCCTCTCCTCTCCCCCCGGACCCCCTCTCTCTCCCCCCGGCCCCCTCTCTCTCCCCCTGGCCTCCCTCTCTCTCCCCCCAGCCCCCCTCTCTCCCCCGGCCCCCCTCTCTTTCCCCCCGGCCCCCTCTCTCTGCCCCGGCCACCCTCTCTATCCCCCCGGCCCCCCTCTCTCTCCCCACGGCACTCCTCTCTCTCCACACGGCCCCCTCTCTCTCCACACGGCCCCTTTCTCTCTCCCCACGGCCCCCCTCTCTCTCGCCACGGCCCTCCTCTCTCTCCCTACGGCTCCCTCTCTCTCCCCCCGGCCCCCTCTCTCTCGCCCCGGCCCCCCTCTCTCTCCCCCCGGCCCCCCTCTCTCTCCCCCCGGCCCGCCTCTCTCTCCACACGGCCCCCCTCTCTCTCCCACCGGGCCCCCCTCTCTCTCCCCCCTGCTCCCTCTCTCTCCCCACGGCCCCCCTCTCTCTCCCCACTGCCCCCCTCTCTCTCCCCCCGGCCCCCCGCTCTCTCCCCCCGGCCCCCCTCTCTCTCCCCCCCGCCCCCTCTCTCTCCCCCGGCCGCCCTCTCTCTCCCCCCGGCTCCCCTCTCTCTGCCCCCGGCCCCCCTCCCTCTGCCCCCGGCCCCCCTCTCTCTGCCACCGGCCCCCCTCTCTCTCCCCCCGGCCCCCCTCTCTCTCCCCCGGCCCCCCTCCCTCTGCCCCCAGCCCCCCTCTCTCTGCCACCGGCCCCCCTCTCTCTCCCCCGCCCCCTCTCTCTCCCCCCAGCCCCCCTCTCTCTCCGCCGGCAGAACTCACTCTCCTGCCGGCCCCCTCTCTCTCCCCCCGGCCCCCCTCTCTCTCCCCCCGGCCCCCCTCTCTCTCCCCCCGGCCCCCTCTCTCTGCCCCCGGCCCCCCTCTCTATCCCCCCGGCCCCCCTCTCTCACCCCCCGGCCCCCCTCTCTCTGCCCTCGGCCCCCCTCTATCTCCCCACGGCCCCCCTCTCTCTCCCCACGGCCCCCCTCTCTCTCCCCACTGCCCCCCTCTCTCTCCCACCGGCCCCCTCTCTCTCGCCCCGGCCCCCATCTCTCTCCCCCCGGCCCCCTCTCTCTCCCGCAGCCCCCCTCTCTATCCCCCCGGCCCCCCTCTCTCTGCCCCCGGCCCCCTCTCTCTGCCCCCGGCCCCCCTCTCTCTGCCCCCGGCCCCCCTCTCTCTGCCCCGCGCCCCCCTCTCTCTCCCCCCGGACCCGGCTCTCTCTGCCCCCGGCCCCCCTCTCTCTGCCCCCGGCCCCCTCTCTGTTCCCCCGGGCCCCCCTCTCTCTCCCCCGGCCCCCCTCTCTCTCCCCCCGGCCCCCCCTCTCTCTCCCCCTGGCCCCCCTCTCTCTCCCGCCGGCCCCCCTCTCTCTCCCCCCGGCCCCTCCTCTCCCCCCGGCCCCCTCTATCTCTTCCCGGCGCCCCTCTCTCTGCCCCCGGCCCCCCTCTCTCTGCCCCGGCCCCCCTGTCTCTGCCCCCGGGCACCCCTCTCTCTCCCCCCCGGCCCCCCTCTCTCTCCCAGGCCCGCCTCTCTCTCCCCCCATCCCCCCTCTCTCTCCCCCGGCCGCCCTCTTTCTCCCCCCGCCCCCCTATCTCTCCCCCCGGCCCCCCTTTCTCTCCCACCGGCCCCACTCTCTCTCGCCCCGGCCCCCCTCTCTCTCCCCCCAGCCCCCTTTCTCTCCCACCAGCCCCCCTCTCTCTCCCCCGGCCCCCCTCTCTCTCCCCCCGGCCGCCCTCTTTCTCCCCCGGCCCCCCTTTCTCTCCCACGGCCCCACTCTCTCTCACCCCGGCCCCCCTCTCTCTCCCCCAGCCCCTCTTTCTCTCCCACGGGCCCCCCTCTCTCTCCCCCCGGCCCCCCTCTCTCTCCCCCCGGCCCCCTCTCTCTCCCCGCCGGCCCCCCTCTCTCTCCCCCGGCCCCCCTCTCTCTCACCCCGGCCCCCTCTCTCTCCCCTCCCCGGCCCCCCTCTCTCTCCCCCCGGCCCCCCTCTCTCTCCCGCCGGCCCCCTCTCTCTCCCCCGGCTCCCCTCTCTCTCCCGCCGGCCCCCTCTCTCTCCTGCCCGGCCCCCCTCTCTCTCCCCCCGGACCCCCTCTCTCTCCCCCCGGCCCCCCTCTCTCTCCCCCTGGCCTCCCTCTCTCTCCCCCCAGCCCCCCTCTCTCCCCCGGCCCCCCTCTCTTTCCCCCCGGCCCCCCTCTCTCTGCCCCGGCCACCCTCTCTATCCCCCCGGCCCCCTCTCTCTCCCACGGCACTCCTCTCTCTCCACACGGCCCCCCTCTCTCTCCACACGGCCCCTTTTCTCTCCCCACGGCCCCCCTCTCTCTCGCCACGGCCCTCCTCTCTCTCCCTACGGCTCCCCTCTCTCTCCCCCCGGCCCCCCTCTCTCTCGCCCCGGCCCCCCTCTCTCTCCCCCCCGGCCCCCCTCTCTCTCCCCCCGGCCCGCCTCTCTCTCCACACGGCCCCCCTCTCTCTCCCGCCGGCCCCCCTCTCTCTCCCCCCTGCTCCCTCTCTCTCCCCACGGCCCCCCTCTCTCTCCCCCACTGCCCCCTCTCTCTCCCCCCGGCCCCCCTCTCTCTCCCCCCGGCCCCCCTCTCTCTCCCCCCGGCCGCCCTCTTTCTCCCCCGGCCCCCCTATCTCTCCCCCCGGCCCCCCTTTCTCTCCCACCGGCCCCACTCTCTCTGCCCCGGCCCCCCTCTCTCTCCCCCCAGCCCCCCTTTCTCTCCCACCGGCCCCACTCTCTCTCGCCCCGGCCCCCCTCTCTCTCCCCCCAGCCCCCCTTTCTCTCCCACCAGCCCCCCTCTCTCTCCCCCCGGCCCCCCTCTCTCTCCCCCCCGGCCGCCCTTTTTCTCCCCCCGGCCCCCCTTTCCTCTCCCACCGGCCCCACTCTCTCTCACCCCGGCCCCCCTCTCTCTCCCCCCAGCCCCTCTTTCTCTCCCACGGGCCCCCCTCTCTCTCCCCCCGGCCCCCCTCTCTCTCCCCCCGGCCCCCTCTCTCTCCCGCCGGCCCCCCTCTCTCTCCCCCCGGCCCCCCTCTCTCTCCCCCCGGCCCCCCTCTCTCTCCCCCGGCCCCCCTCTCTCTCCCGCCGGCCCCCCTCTCTCTCCCCGGCTCCCCTCTCTCTCCCGCCGGCCCCCTCTCTCTCCTGCCGGCCCCCTCTATCTCCCCCGGACCCCCTCTCTCTCCCCCGGCCCCCCTCTCTCTCCCCCTGGCCTCCCTCTCTCTCACCCCAGCCCCCCTCTCTCCCCCGGCCCCCCTCTCTTTCCCCCCGGCCCCCCTCTCTCTGCCCCCGGCCACCCTCTCTATCCCCCCGGCCCCCTCTCTCTCCCCACGGCACTCCTCTCTCTCCACACGGCCCCCCTCTCTCTCCACACGGCCCCTTTCTCTCTCCCCACGGCCCCCCTCTCTCTCGCCACGGCCCTCCTCTCTCTCCCTACGGCTCCCCTCTCTCTCCCCCCGGCCCCCCTCTCTCTCGCCCCGGCCCCCCTCTCTCTCCCCCCGGCCCCCCTCTCTCTCCCCCCGGCCCGCCTCTCTCTCCACACGGCCCCCCTCTCTCTCCCACCGGCCCCCCTCTCTCTCCCCCCTGCTCCCTCTCTCTCCCCACGGCCCCCCTCTCTCTCCCCACTGCCCCCCTCTCTCTCCCCCCGGCCCCCTCTCTCTCCCCCGGCCCCCCTCTCTCTCCCCCCGGCCCCCCTCTCTCTCCCCCGGCCGCCCTCTCTCTCCCCCCCGGCTCCCCTCTCTCTGCCCCCGGACCCCCTCCCTCTGCCCCCGGCCCCCCTCTCTCTGCCACCGGCCCCCCTCTCTCTCCCCCCGGCCCCCCTCTCTCTCCCCCCGGCCCCCCTCCCTCTGCCCCCAGCCCCCCTCTCTCTGCCACCGGCCCCCCTCTCTCTCCCCCCGGCCCCCCTCTCTCTCCCCCCAGCCCCCCTCTCTCTCCCGCCGGCAGAACTCACTCTCCTGCCGGCCCCCCTCTCTCTCCCCCCGGCCCCCCTCTCTCTCCCCCCGGCCCCCCTCTCTCTCCCCCCGGCCCCCCTCTCTCTGCCCCCGGCCCCCCTCTCTATCCCCCCGGCCCCCCTCTCTCACCCCCCGGCCCCCCTCTCTCTGCCCTCGGCCCCCCTCTATCTCCCCACGGCCCCCCTCTCTCTCCCCACGGCCCCCCTCTCTCTCCCCACTGCCCCCCTCTCTCTCCCACCGGCCCCCCTCTCTCTCGCCCCGGCCCCCCTCTCTCTCCCCCCGGCCCCCTCTCTCTCCCCGCAGCCCCCCTCTCTATCCCCCCGGCCCCCCTCTCTCTGCCCCCGGCCCCTCTCTCTGCCCCCGGCCCCCTCTCTCTGCCCCGGCCCCCCTCTCTCTGCCCCGGCCCCCCTCTCTCTCCCCCCGGACCCGCTCTCTCTGCCCCGGCCCCCCTCTCTCTGCCCCCGGCCCCCCTCTCTGTTCCCCCGGGGCCCCCCTCTCTCTCCCCCCGGCCCCCCCTCTCTCTCCCCCCGGCCCCCCTCTCTCTCCCCCTGGCCCCCCTCTCTCTCCCGCCGGCCCCCCTCTCTCTCCCCCCGGCCCCCCTCTCTCTCCCCCCGGCCCCCCTCTATCTCTTCCCGGCGCCCCTCTCTCTGCCCCCCCGGCCCCCCTCTCTCTGCCCCCGGCCCCCCTGTCTCTGCCCCGGGCACCCCTCTCTCTCCCCCCGGCCCCCCTCTCTCTCCCAGGCCCGCCTCTCTCTCCCCCCATCCCCCTCTCTCTCCCCCGGCCGCCCTCTTTCTCCCCCCGCCCCCCTATCTCTCCCCCCGGCCCCCCTTTCTCTCCCACCGGCCCCACTCTCTCTCGCCCCGGCCCCCTCTCTCTCCCCCCAGCCCCCCTTTCTCTCCCACCAGCCCCCCTCTCTCTCCCCCCGGCCCCCCTCTCTCTCCCCCGGCCGCCCTCTTTCTCCCCCCGGCCCCCCTTTCTCTCCCACCGGCCCCACTCTCTCTCACCCCGGCCCCCCTCTCTCTCCCCCCAGCCCCTCTTTCTCTCCCACGGGCCCCCCTCTCTCTCCCCCGGCCCCCCTCTCTCTCCCCCCGGCCCCCCTCTCTCTCCCGCCGGCCCCCCTCTCTCTCCCCCCGGCCCCCTCTCTCTCACCCCGGCCCCCCTCTCTCTCCCCCGGCCCCCCTCTCTCTCCCCCCGGCCCCCCTCTCTCTCCCGCCGCCCCCCTCTCTCTCCCCCGGCTCCCCTCTCTCTCCCGCCGGCCCCCTCTCTCTCCTGCCGGCCCCCCTCTCTCTCCCCCCGGACCCCCTCTCTCTCCCCCCCGGCCCCCCTCTCTCTCCCCCTGGCCTCCCTCTCTCTCCCCCCAGCCCCCCTCTCTCCCCGGCCCCCCTCTCTTTCCCCCCGGCCCCCCTCTCTCTGCCCCCGGCCACCCTCTCTATCCCCCCGGCCCCCTCTCTCTCCCCACGGCACTCCTCTCTCTCCACACGGCCCCCCTCTCTCTCCACACGGCCCCTTTCTCTCTCCCCACGGCCCCCCTCTCTCTCGCCACGGCCCTCCTCTC
This sequence comes from Petromyzon marinus, assembly GCF_048934315.1. Lineage (NCBI taxonomy): Eukaryota > Metazoa > Chordata > Hyperoartia > Petromyzontiformes > Petromyzontidae > Petromyzon > Petromyzon marinus. The sequence goes on from NW_027423528.1 coordinate 6,043, forward strand.
TCTCCCTACGGCTCCCCTCTCTCTCCCCCGGCCCCCTCTCTCTCGCCCCGGCCCCCCTCTCTCTCCCCCCGGCCCCCCTCTCTCTCCCCCGGCCCGCCTCTCTCTCCACACGGCCCCCCTCTCTCTCCCGCCGGCCCCCCTCTCTCTCCCCCCTGCTCCCTCTCTCTCCCCACGGCCCCCCTCTCTCTCCCCACTGCCCCCCTCTCTCTCCCCCCGGCCCCCTCTCTCTCCCCCCGGCCCCCCTCTCTCTCCCCCCGGCCCCCCTCTCTCTCCCCCCGGCCGCCCTCTCTCTCCCCCCGGCTCCCCTCTCTCTGCCCCCGGCCCCCCTCCCTCTGCCCCCGGCCCCCTCTCTCTGCCACCGGCCCCCCTCTCTCTCCCCCCGGCCCCCCTCTCTCCCCCCGGCCCCCCCTCTCTCTCCCGCCGGGAGCCCTCACTCTCCTGCCGGCCCCCCTCTTCTCCCCCCCGGCCCCCCTCTCTCTACCCCCGGCCCCCCTCTCTCTCCCCGGCCCCCCTCTCTCTGCCCCCGGCCCCCCTCTCTATCCCCCGGCCCCCCCTCTCTCCCCCCGGCCCCCCTCTCTCTGCTCTCGGCCCCCCTCTATCTCCCCACGGCCCCCCTCTCTCTCCCCACGGCCCCCCTCTCTCTCCCCACCGCCCCTCTCTCTCTCCACGGCCCCTTCTCTCTCCCCACTGCCCCCCTCTCTCTCCCACCGGCCCCCCTCTTCTCGCCCCGGCCCCACTCTCTCTCCCCCCGGGCCCCCCTCTCTCTCCCCGCAGCCCCCTCTCTATCCCCCCGGCCCCCCTCTCTCTGCCCCCGGCCCCCTCTCTCTGCCCCCGGCCCCCCTCTCTCTGCCCCCTGCCCCCCTCTCTCTGCCCCCGGCCCCCCTCTCTCTCCCCCGGACCCCCTCTCTCTGCCCCCGGCCCCCCTCTCTCTGCCCCGGCCCCCCTCTCTCTTCCCCCGGGCCCCCTCTCTCTCCCCCCGGCCCCCCTCTCTATCCCCCCGGCCCCCCTCTCTCTCCCCCCGGCCCCCTCTCTCTGCCCTCGGCCCCCCTCTATCTCCCCACGGCCCCCCTCTCTCTCCCCACGGCCCCCTCTCTCTCCCCACCGCCCCCCTCTCTCTCTCCACGGCCCCCTTCTCTCTCCCCACTGCCCCCCTCTCTCTCCCACCGGCCCCCCTCTTCTCGCCCCGGCCCCCCTCTCTCTCCCCCCGGCCCCCTCTCTCTCCCCGCAGCCCCCCTCTCTATCCCCCCGGCCCCCCTCTCTCTGCCCCCGGCCCCCTCTCTCTGCCCCCGGCCCCCCTCTCTCTGCCCCGGCCCCCCCTCTCTCTGCCCCCGGCCCCCCTCTCTCTCCCCCCGGACCCCCTCTCTCTGCCCCCGGCCCCCCTCTCTCTGCCCCCGGCCCCCCTCTCTCTTCCCCGGCCCCCCTCTCTCTCCCCCCGGCCCCCCTCTCTCTCCCCCCGGCCCCCCTCCTCTCTCCGCTGGCCCCCCTCTCTCTCCACCCCGGCCCCCCTCTCTGTCCCCCCGGCCCCCCTCTCTCTCCCCCCGGCCCCCCTCTATCTCTTCCCGGCGCCCCTCTCTCTGCCCCCGGCCCCCCTCTCTCTGCCCCCGGCCCCCCTCTCTCTGCCCAGGGCACCCCTCTCTCTCCCCCCGGCCCCCCTCTCTCTCCCAGGCCCCCCTCTCTCTCCCCCCAGCCCCCCTCTCTCTCCCCCCGGCCGCCCTCTTTCTCCCCCCGACCCCACTATCTCTCCCCCCGGCCCCCCTTTCTCTCCCACCGGCCCCACTCTCTCTCGCCCCGGCCCCCCTCTCTCTCCCCCCAGCCCCCCTTTCTCTCCCACCAGCTCCCCTCTCTCTCCCCCCAGCCCCCCTCTCTCTCCCCCGGCCGCCCTCTTTCTCCCCCCGGCCCCCCTCTCTCTCCCCCTGGCCCCCCTCTCTCTCCCCCCAGCCCCCCTCTCTCCCCCGGCCCCCCTCTCTTTCCCCCCGGCCCCCCTCTCTCTGCCTCCGGCCACCCTCTCTATCCCCCCGGCCCCCCTCTCTCTCCCCACGGCCCCCCTCTCTCTCCACACGGCCCCCCTCTCTCTCCACACGGCCCCTTTCTCTCTCCCCACGGCCCCCCTCTCTCTCACCACGGCCCCCCTCTCTCTCCCTACGGCCCCCCTCTCTCTCCCCCCAGCCCCCCTCTCTCTCCCCCCGGCCCCCTCTCTCTCCCCCCGGCCTGCCTCTCTCTCCACACGGCCCCCCTCTCTCTCCCCACTGCCCCCCTCTCTCTCCCCCCGGCCCCCCTCTCTCTCCCCCCGGCCCCCCTCTCTCTCTTTTCCCCCGGCCCCCCTCTCTCTCCCCCCGGCCGCCCTCTCTCTCCCCCCGGCCCCCCTCTCTCTGCCCCCGGCCCCCCTCCCTCTGCCCCCGGCCCCCCTCTCTCTGCCACCGGCCCCCTCTCTCTCCCCCCGGCCCCCCTCTCTCTCCCCCCGGCCCCCCTCTCTCTCCCGCCGGCAGCCCTCACTCTCCTGCCGGCCCCCCTCTCTCTCCCCCCGGCCCCCCTCTCTCTCCCCCCGGCCCCCCTCTCTCTCCCCCCGGCCCCCCTCTCTCTGCCCCCGGCCCCCCTCTCTATCCCCCCGGCCCCCCTCTCTCTCCCCCCGGCCCCCCTCTCTCTCCCCCCGGCCCCCCTCTCTCTCCCGCCGGCCCCCCTCTCTCTCCCCCCGGCCCCCCTCTCTCTCCTCCCGGCCCCCCTCTCTCTCCCCCCGGCCCCCCTCTCTCTCCCGCCGGCCCCCCTCTCTCTCCCCCCGGCCCCCCTCTCTCTCCCGCCGGCCCCCCTCTCTCTCCCCCGGCTCCCCTCTCTCTCCCGCCGGCCCCCCTCTCTCTCCTTCCGGCCCCCCTCTCTCTCCCCCCGGCCCCCCTCTCTCTTCCCCCGGCCCCCCTCTCTCTCCCCCTGGCCCCCCTCTCTCTTCCCCCAGCCCCCCTCTCTCCCCCGGCCCCCCTCTCTTTCCCCCCGGCCCCCCTCTCTCTGCCTCCGGCCACCCTCTCTATCCCCCTGGCCCCCCTCTCTCTCCCCACGCCCCCCTCTCTCTCCACACGGCCCCCCTCTCTCTCCACACGGCCCCTTTCTCTCTCCCCACAGCCCCCCTCTCTCTCGCCACGGCCCCCCTCTCTCTCCCTACGGCCCCCCTCTCTCTCCCCCCGGCCCCCCTCTCTCTCCCCCCAGCCCCCCTCTCTCTCCCGCCGGCCCCCCTCTCTCTCCCCCTGCTCCCCTCTCTCTCCCCACGGCCCCCCTCTCTCTCCCCACTGCCCCTCTCTCTCTCCCCCCGGCCCCCCTCTCTCTCCCCCCGGCCCCCCTCTCTCTCTTTTCCCCCGGCCCCCCTCTCTCTCCCCCCGGCCGCCCTCTCTCTCCCCCCGGCCCCCCTCTCTCTGCCCCCGGCCCCCCTCCCTCTCCCCCCGGCCCCCCTCTCTCTCCCGCCGGCAGAACTCACTCTCCTGCCGGCCCCCCTCTCTCTCCCCCCGGCCCCCCTCTCTCTCCCCCCGGCCCCCCTCTCTCTCCCCCCGGCCCCCCTCTCTCTGCCCCCGGCCCCCCTCTCTATCCCCCCGGCCCCCCTCTCTCACCACCCGGCCCCCCTCTCTCTGCCCTCGGCCCCCCTCTATCTCCCCACGGCCCCCCTCTCTCTCCCCACGGCCCCCCTCTCTCTCCCCACTGCCCCCCTCTCTCTCCCACCGGCCCCCCTCTCTCTCGCCCCGGCCCCCCTCTCTCTCCCCCCGGCCCCCTCTCTCTCCCCGCAGCCCCCCTCTCTATCCCCCCGGCCCCCCTCTCTCTGCCCCCGGCCCCCTCTCTCTGCCCCCGGCCCCCCTCTCTCTGCCCCCGGCCCCCCTCTCTCTGCCCCCGGCCCCCCTCTCTCTCCCCCCGGACCCGCTCTCTCTGCCTCCGGCCCCCCTCTCTCTGCCCCCGGCCCCCCTCTCTCTTCCCCCGGGCCCCCCTCTCTCTCCCCCCGGCCCCCCTCTCTCTCCCCCCGGCCCCCCTCTCTCTCCCCCTGGCCCCCCTCTCTCTCCCGCCGGCCCCCCTCTCTCTCCCCCCGGCCCCCCTCTCTCTCCCCCCGGCCCCCCTCTATCTCTTCCCAGTGCCCCTCTCTCTGCCCCCGGCCCCCCTCTCTCTGCCCCCGGCCCCCCTGTCTCTGCCCCGGGCACCCCTCTCTCTCCCCCCCGGCCCCCCTCTCTCTCCCAGGCCCGCCTCTCTCTCCCCCCATCCCCCCTCTCTCTCCCCCCGGCCGCCCTCTTTCTCCCCCCGGCCCCCCTATCTCTCCCCCCAGCCCCCCTTTCTCTCCCACCGGCCCCACTCTCTCTCGCCCCGGCCCCCCTCTCTCTCCCCCCAGCCCCCCTTTCTCTCCCACCAGCCCCCCTCTCTCTCCCCCCGGCCCCCCTCTCTCTCCCCCCGGCCGCACTCTTTCTCCCCCCGGCCCCCCTATCTCTCCACCCGGCCCCCCTTTCTCTCCCACCGGCCCCACTCTCTCTCACCCCGGCCCCCCTCTCTCTCCCCCCAGCCCCTCTTTCTCTCCCACGCGCCCCCCTCTCTCTCCCCCCGGCCCCCCTCTCTCTCCCCCCGGCCCCCCTCTCTCTCCCGCCGGCCCCCCTCTCTCTCCCCCCGGCCCCCCTCTCTCTCCCCCCGGCCCCCCTCTCTCTCCCGCCGGCCCCCCTCTCTCTCCCCCGGCTCCCCTCTCTCTCCCGCCGGCCCCCCTCTCTCTCCTGCCGGCCCCCCTCTCTCTCCCCCCGGACCCCCTCTCTCTCCCCCCGGCCCCCCTCTCTCTCCCCCTGGCCTCCCTCTCTCTCCCCCCAGCCCCCCTCTCTCCCCCGGCCCCCCTCTCTTTCCCCCCGGCCCCCCTCTCTCTGCCCCCGGCCACCCTCTCTATCCCTCCGGCCCCCCTCTCTCTCCCCACGACACTCCTCTCTCTCCACACGGCCCCCCTCTCTCTCCACACGGCCCCTTTCTCTCTCCCCACGGCCCCCCTCTCTCTCGCCACGGCCCTCCTCTCTCTCCCTACGGCTCCCCTCTCTCTCCCCCCAGCCCCCCTCTCTCTCCTGCCGGCCCCCCTCTCTCTCCCCCCGGCCCGCCTCTCTCTCCCGCCGGCCCCCCTCTCTCTCCCCCGGCTCCCCTCTCTCTCCCGCCGGCCCCCCTCTCTCTCCTGCCGGCCCCCCTCTCTCTCCCCCCGGACCCCCTCTCTCTCCCCCCGGCCCCCCTCTCTCTCCCCCTGGCCTCCCTCTCTCTCCCCCCAGCCCCCCTCTCTCCCCCGGCCCCCCTCTCTTTCCCCCCGGCCCCCCTCTCTCTGCCCCCGGCCACCCTCTCTATCCCTCCGGCCCCCCTCTCTCTCCCCACGACACTCCTCTCTCTCCACACGGCCCCCCTCTCTCTCCACACGGCCCCTTTCTCTCTCCCCACGGCCCCCCTCTCTCTCGCCACGGCCCTCCTCTCTCTCCCTACGGCTCCCCTCTCTCTCCCCCCAGCCCCCCTCTCTCTCCTGCCGGCCCCCCTCTCTCTCCCCCCGGCCCGCCTCTCTCTCCCGCCGGCCCCCCTCTCTCTCCCCCGGCTCCCCTCTCTCTCCCGCCGGCCCCCCTCTCTCTCCTGCCGGCCCCCCTCTCTCTCCCCCCGGACCCCCTCTCTCTCCCCCCGGCCCCCCTCTCTCTCCCCCTGGCCTCCCTCTCTCTCCCCCCAGCCCCCCTCTCTCCCCCGGCCCCCCTCTCTTTCCCCCCGGCCCCCCTCTCTCTGCCCCCGGCCACCCTCTCTATCCCTCCGGCCCCCCTCTCTCTCCCCACGACACTCCTCTCTCTCCACACGGCCCCCCTCTCTCTCCACACGGCCCCTTTCTCTCTCCCCACGGCCCCCCTCTCTCTCGCCACGGCCCTCCTCTCTCTCCCTACGGCTCCCCTCTCTCTCCCCCCAGCCCCCCTCTCTCTCCCCCCGGCCCCCCTCTCTCTCCCCCCGGCCCGCCTCTCTCTCCACACGGCCCCCCTCTCTCTCCCGCCGGCCCCCCTCTCTCTCCCCCCTGCTCCCTCTCTCTCCCCACGGCCCCCCTCTCTCTCCCCACTGCCCCCCTCTCTCTCCCCCCGGCCCCCCTCTCTCTCCCCCCGGCCCCCCTCTCTCTCCCCCCGGCCCCCCTCTCTCTCCCCCCGGCCGCCCTCTCTCTCCCCCCGGCTCCCCTCTCTCTGCCCCCGGCCCCCCTCCCTCTGCCCCCGGCCCCCCTCTCTCTGCCACCGGCCCCCCTCTCTCTCCCCCCGGCCCCCCTCTCTCTCCCCCCGGCCCCCCTCTCTCTCCCGCCGGGAGCCCTCACTCTCCTGCCGGCCCCCCTCTCTCTCCCCCCGGCCCCCCTCTCTCTACCCCCGGCCCCCCTCTCTCTCCCCCCGGCCCCCCTCTCTCTGCCCCCGGCCCCCCTCTCTATCCCCCCGGCCCCCCTCTCTCTCCCCCCGGCCCCCCTCTCTCTGCCCTCGGCCCCCCTCTATCTCCCCACGGCCCCCCTCTCTCTCCCCACGGCCCCCCTCTCTCTCCCCACCGCCCCCCTCTCTCTCTCCACGGCCCCCTTCTCTCTCACCACTGCCCCCCTCTCTCTCCCACCGGCCCCCCTCTTCTCGCCCCGGCCCCCCTCTCTCTCCCCCCGGCCCCCTCTCTCTCCCCGCAGCCCCCCTCTCTATCCCCCCGGCCCCCCTCTCTCTGCCCCCGGCCCCCTCTCTCTGCCCCCGGCCCCCCTCTCTCTGCCCCCGGCCCCCCTCTCTCTGCCCCCGGCCCCCCTCTCTCTCCCCCCGGACCCCCTCTCTCTGCCCCCGGCCCCCCTCTCTCTGCCCCCGGCCCCCCTCTCTCTTCCCCCGGGCCCCCCTCTCTCTCCCCCCGGCCCCCCTCTCTCTCCCCCCGGCCCCCCTCTCTCTCCCGCTGGCCCCCCTCTCTCTCCACCCCGGCCCCCCTCTCTGTCCCCCCGGCCCCCCTCTCTCCCCCCGGCCCCCCTCTATCTCTTCCCGGCGCCCCTCTCTCTGCCCCCGGCCCAGCTCTCTCTGCCCCCGGCCCCCCTCTCTCTGCCCAGGGCACCCCTCTCTCTCCCCCCGGCCCCCCTCTCTCTCCCAGGCCCCCCTCTCTCTCCCCCCAGCCCCCCTCTCTCTCCCCCCGGCCGCCCTCTTTCTCCCCCCGACCCCACTATCTCTCCCCCCGGCCCCCCTTTCTCTCCCACCGGCCCCACTCTCTCTCGCCCTGGCCCCCCTCTCTCTCCCCCCAGCCCCCCTTTCTCTCCCACCAGCTCCCCTCTCTCTCCCCCCAGCCCCCCTCTCTCTCCCCCCGGCCGCCCTCTTTCTCCCCCCGGCCCCCCTCTCTCTCCCCCTGGCCCCCCTCTCTCTCCCCCCAGCCCCCCTCTCTCCCCCGGCCCCCCTATCTTTCCCCCCGGCCCCCCTCTCTCTGCCCCCGGCCCCCCTCTCTCTCCCCCCGGCCCCCCTCTCTCTCCCGCCGGCCCCCCTCTCTCTCCCCCCGGCCCCCCTCTCTCTCCTCCCGGCCCCCCTCTCTCTCCCCCCGGCCCCCCTCTCTCTCCCGCCGGCCCCCCTCTCTCTCCCCCCGGCCCCCCTCTCTCTCCCGCCGGCCCCCCTCTCTCTCCCCCGGCTCCCCTCTCTCTCCCGCCGGCCCCCCTCTCTCTCCTTCCGGCCCCCCTCTCTCTCCCCCCGGCCCCCCTCTCTCTTCCCCCGGCCCCCCTCTCTCTCCCCCTGGCCCCCCTCTCTCTTCCCCCAGCCCCCCTCTCTCCCCCGGCCCCCCTCTCTTTCCCCCCGGCCCCCCTCTCTCTGCCTCCGGCCACCCTCTCTATCCCCCTGGCCCCCCTCTCTCTCCCCACGCCCCCCTCTCTCTCCACACGGCCCCCCTCTCTCTCCACACGGCCCCTTTCTCTCTCCCCACAGCCCCCCTCTCTCTCGCCACGGCCCCCCTCTCTCTCCCTACGGCCCCCCTCTCTCTCCCCCCGGCCCCCCTCTCTCTCCCCCCGGCCCCCCTCTCTCTCCCGCCGGCCCCCCTCTCTCTCCCCCTGCTCCCCTCTTTCTCCCCACGGCCCCCCTCTCTCTCCCCACTGCCCCTCTCTCTCTCCCCCCGGCCCCCCTCTCTCTCCCCCCGGCCCCCCTCTCTCTCTTTTCCCCCGGCCCCCCTCTCTCTCCCCCCGGCCGCCCTCTCTCTCCCCCCGGCCCCCCTCTCTCTGCCCCCGGCCCCCCTCCCTCTCCCCCCGGCCCCCCTCTCTCTCCCGCCGGCAGAACTCACTCTCCTGCCGGCCCCCCTCTCTCTCCCCCCGGCCCCCCTCTCTCTCCCCCCGGCCCCCCTCTCTCTCCCCCCGGCCCCCCTCTCTCTGCCCCCGGCCCCCCTCTCTATCCCCCCGGCCCCCCTCTCTCACCACCCGGCCCCCCTCTCTCTGCCCTCGGCCCCCCTCTATCTCCCCACGGCCCCCCTCTCTCTCCCCACGGCCCCCCTCTCTCTCCCCACTGCCCCCCTCTCTCTCCCACCGGCCCCCCTCTCTCTCGCCCCGGCCCCCCTCTCTCTCCCCCCGGCCCCCTCTCTCTCCCCGCAGCCCCCCTCTCTATCCCCCCGGCCCCCCTCTCTCTGCCCCCGGCCCCCTCTCTCTGCCCCCGGCCCCCCTCTCTCTGCCCCCGGCCCCCCTCTCTCTGCCCCCGGCCCCCCTCTCTCTCCCCCCGGACCCGCTCTCTCTGCCTCCGGCCCCCCTCTCTCTGCCCCCGGCCCCCCTCTCTCTTCCCCCGGGCCCCCCTCTCTCTCCCCCCGGCCCCCCTCTCTCTCCCCCCGGCCCCCCTCTCTCTCCCCCTGGCCCCCCTCTCTCTCCCGCCGGCCCCCCTCTCTCTCCCCCCGGCCCCCCTCTCTCTCCCCCCGGCCCCCCTCTATCTCTTCCCAGCGCCCCTCTCTCTGCCCCCGGCCCCCCTCTCTCTGCCCCCGGCCCCCCTGTCTCTGCCCCGGGCACCCCTCTCTCTCCCCCCCGGCCCCCCTCTCTCTCCCAGGCCCGCCTCTCTCTCCCCCCATCCCCCCTCTCTCTCCCCCCGGCCGCCCTCTTTCTCCCCCCGGCCCCCCTATCTCTCCCCCCAGCCCCCCTTTCTCTCCCACCGGCCCCACTCTCTCTCGCCCCGGCCCCCCTCTCTCTCCCCCCAGCCCCCCTTTCTCTCCCACCAGCCCCCCTCTCTCTCCCCCGGCCCCCCTCTCTCTCCCCCGGCCGCACTCTTTCTCCCCCCGGCCCCCCTATCTCTCCACCCGGCCCCCCTTTCTCTCCCACCGGCCCCACTCTCTCTCACCCCGGCCCCCCTCTCTCTCCCCCCAGCCCCTCTTTCTCTCCCACGCGCCCCCCTCTCTCTCCCCCCGGCCCCCCTCTCTCTCCCCCCGGCCCCCCTCTCTCTCCCGCCGGCCCCCCTCTCTCTCCCCCCGGCCCCCCTCTCTCTCACCCCGGCCCCCCTCTCTCTCCCCCCGGCCCCCCTCTCTCTCCCCCCGGCCCCCCTCTCTCTCCCGCCGGCCCCCCTCTCTCTCCCCCGGCTCCCCTCTCTCTCCCGCCGGCCCCCCTCTCTCTCCTGCCGGCCCCCCTCTCTCTCCCCCCGGACCCCCTCTCTCTCCCCCCGGCCCCCCTCTCTCTCCCCCTGGCCTCCCTCTCTCTCCCCCCAGCCCCCCTCTCTCCCCCGGCCCCCCTCTCTTTCCCCCCGGCCCCCCTCTCTCTGCCCCCGGCCACCCTCTCTATCCCTCCGGCCCCCCTCTCTCTCCCCACGACACTCCTCTCTCTCCACACGGCCCCCCTCTCTCTCCACACGGCCCCTTTCTCTCTCCCCACGGCCCCCCTCTCTCTCGCCACGGCCCTCCTCTCTCTCCCTACGGCTCCCCTCTCTCTCCCCCCAGCCCCCCTCTCTCTCCTGCCGGCCCCCCTCTCTCTCCCCCCGGCCCCCCTCTCTCTCCCGCCGGCCCCCCTCTCTCTCCCCCCGGCCCCCCTCTCTCTTCCCCCGGCCCCCCTCTCTCTCCCCCCGGCCCCCCTCTCTCTCCCGCCGGCCCCCCTCTCTCTCCCCCCGGCCCCCCTCTCTCTCCCGCTGGCCCCCCTCTCTCTCCCCCCGGCTCCCCTCTCTCTCCCGCCGGCCCCCCTCTCTCTCCCCCCGACCCCCCTCTCTCTCCCCCCGGCCCCCCTCTCTCTCCCCCTGGCCCCCCTCTCTCTCCCCCCGGCCCCCCTCTCTCTGCCCCCGGGCCCCCTCTATCTTCCCCCGTCCCCCTCTCTCTGCCCCCGGCCCCCCTCTCTCTCCCCCTGCCCCCCCTCTCTCTGCCCCCGGCCCCCCTCTCTCTGCCCCCGCCCCCCTCTCTCTGCCTCCGGCCCCCTATCTCTCCCCCCGGCCCCCCTCTCTCTCCCCCCGGCCCCCCTCTCTCTCGCCCCGGCCCCCCTCTCTCTCCCCCCGGCCCCCCTCTTTCTCCCCCCGGCCCCCCTCTCTCTCCCCCCAGCCCCCCTCTCTCTGCCCCCGGTCCCCGTCTCTCTGCCCCCGGCCCCCTCTCTCTGCCCCCGGCCCCCCTCTCTCTCCCCCCGGCCCCCCCTCTCTCTCCCCCCGGCCCCCCTCTCTCTCCTGCCGGCCCCCCTCTCTCTCCCCCCGGCCCCCCTCTCTCTCCCCCCGGCCCCCCTCTCTCTCCCGCCGGCCCCCCTCTCTCTCCCCCCGGCCCCCCTCTCTCTCCCGCCGGCCCCCCTCTCTCTCCCCCCGGCTCCCCTCTCTCTCCCGCCGGCCCCCCTCTCTCTCGCCCCGGCCCCCCTCTCTCTCCCCCCGGCCCCCCTCTCTCTCCCCCTGGCTCCCCTCTCTCTCCCCCCAGCCCCCCTCTCTCCCCCCGGCCCCCCTCTCTCTCCCCCCGGCCCCCCTCTCTCTGCCCCCGGCCACCCTTACTATCCCCCCGGCCCCCCTCTCTCTCCCCCTGGCCCCGCACTCTCTCCCCCCGGCCCCCCTCTCTCTCCCCCCGGCCCCCCTCTCTCTCCCCCCAGCCCCCCTCTCTCTGGCCCCGGCCCCCTCTCTCTGCCCCCGGCCCCCTCTCTCTGCCCCCGGCCCCCCTCTCTCTCCCGCCGGCCCCCCTCTCTCTCCCCCCGGCCCCCCTCTCTCTCCCCCCGGCCCCCTTCTCTCTCCCCCTGGCCCCCTCTCTCTCCCGTCGGCCCCCCTCTCTCTCCCCCCGGCCCCCCTCTCTCTCCTGCTGGCCCCTCTCTCTCTCCCCCCGGCCCCCCTCTCTCTCCCCCCGGCCCGCCTCTCTCTCCCCCTGGCCCCCCTCTCTCTCCCCCCAGCCCCTCTCTCTCTCCCGGCCCCCCTCTCTTTCCCCCCGGCCCCCCTCTCTCTGCCCCCGGCCACCCTCTCTATCCCCCCGGCCCCCCTCTCTCTCCCCACGGCCCCCCTCTCTCTCCACACGGCCCCCCTCTCTCTCCACACGGCCCCTTTCTCTCTCCCCACGGCCCCCCTCTCTCTCGCCACGGCCCCCCTCTCTCTCCCTACGGCCCCCCTCTCTCTCCCCACGGCCCCCCTCTCTCTCCCCCCAGCCCCCCTCTCTCTCCCCCCGGCCCGCCTCTCTCTCCACACGGCCCCCCTCTCTCTCCCGCCGGCCCCCCTCTCTCTCCCCCCTGCTCCCCTCTCTCTCCCCACGGCCCCCCTCTCTCTCCCCACTGCCCCCCTCTCTCTCCCCCCGGCCCCCCTCTCTCTCCCCCCGGCCCCCCTCTCTCTCCCCCCGGCCCCCCTCTCTCTCCCCCCGGCCGCCCTCTCTCTCCCCCCGGCCCCCCTCTCTCTGCCCCCGGCCCCCCTCCCTCTGCCCCCGGCCCCCCTCTCTCTGCCAGCGGCCCCCCTCTCTCTCCCCCCGGCTCCCCTCTCTCTCCCCCGCCCCCCCTCTCTCTCCCGCCGGCAGCCCTCACTCTCCTGCCGGCCCCACTCTCTCTCCCCCCGGCCCCGCTCTCTCTCCCCCCGGCCCCCCTCTCTCTCCCCCCGGCCCCCCTCTCTCTGCCCCCGGCCCCCCTCTCTATCCCCCCGGCCCCCCTCTCTCTCCCCCCGGCCCCCCTCTCTCTGCCCTCGGCCCCCTCTATCTCCCCACGGCCCCCCTCTCTCTCCCCACGGCCCCCCTCTCTCTCCCCACCGCCCCCCTCTCTCTCTCCACGGCCCCCTTCTCTCTCCCCACTGCCCCCCTCTCTCTCTCACCGGCCCCCCTCTCACTCGCCCCGGCCCCCTCTCTCTCCCCCCGGCCCCCTCTCTCTCCCCGCAGCCCCCCTCTCTATCCCCCCGGCCCCCCTCTCTCTGCCCCCGGCCCCCTCTCTCTGCCCCCGGCCCCCCTCTCTCTGCCCCCGGCCCCCCTCTCTCTGCCCCCGGCCCCCCTCTCTCTCCCCCCGGACCCCCTCTCTCTGCCCCCGGCCCCCCTCTCTCTGCCCCCGGCCCCCCTCTCTCTTCCCCCGGGCCCCCCTCTCTCTCCCCCCGGCCCCCCTCTCTCTCCCCCCAGCCCCCCTCTCTCTCCCCCTGGCCCCCCTCTCTCTCCCGCCGGCCCCCCTCTCTCTCCCGCCGGCCCCCCTCTCTCTCCACCCCGGCCCCCCTCTCTCTCCCCCCGGCCCCCCTCTCTCTCCCCCCGGCCCCCCTCTCTCTCCCCCGGCCGCCCTCTCTCTCCCCCCGGCCCCCCTCTCTCTGCCCCCGGCCCCCCTCCCTCTGCCCCCGGCCCCCCTCTCTCTGCCAGCGGCCCCCCTCTCTCTCCCCCCGGCTCCCCTCTCTCTCCCCCCGCCCCCCTCTCTCTCCCGCCGGCAGCCCTCACTCTCCTGCCGGCCCCCACTCTCTCTCCCCCCGGCCGCGCTCTCTCTCCCCCGGCCCCCCTCTCTCTCCCCCCGGCCCCCCTCTCTCTGCCCCCGGCCCCCTCTCTATCCCCCCGGCCCCCCTCTCTCTCCCCCGGCCCCCCTCTCTCTGCCCTCGGCCCCCCTCTATACTCCCCACGGCCCCCTCTCTCTCCCCACGGCCCCCCTCTCTCTCCCCACCGCCCCCCTCTCTCTCTCCACGGCCCCCTTCTCTCTCCCCACTGCCCCCTCTCTCTCTCACCGGCCCCCTCTCACTCGCCCCGGCCCCCTCTCTCTCCCCCCGGCCCCCTCTCTCTCCCCGCAGCCCCCCTCTCTATCCCCCCGGCCCCCCTCTCTCTGCCCCCGGCCCCCTCTCTCTGCCCACGGCCCCCTCTCTCTGCCCCCGGCCCCCCTCTCTCTGCCCCCGGCCCCCCTCTCTCTCCCCCCGGACCCCCTCTCTCTGCCCCCGGCCCCCCTCTCTCTGCCCCCGCCCCCCTCTCTCTTCCCCCGGGCCCCCCTCTCTCTCCCCCCGGCCCCCCTCTCTCTCCCCCCAGCCCCCTCTCTCTCCCCCTGGCCCCCCTCTCTCTCCCGCCGGCCCCCCTCTCTCTCCCGCCGGCCCCCCTCTCTCTCCACCCCGGCCCCCCTCTCTGTCCCCCCGGCCCCCCTCTCTCTCCCCCCGGCCCCCCTCTATCTCTTCCCGGCGCCCCTCTCTCTGCCCCCGGCCCCCCTCTCTCTGCCCCCGGCCCCCCTCTCTCTGTCCCGGGCACCCCTCTGTCTCCCCCGGCCCCCTCTCTCTCCCAGGCCCCCCTCTCTCTCCCCCCCAGCCCCCCTCTCTCCTCCCCCCGGCCGCCCTCTTTCTCCCCCGGCCCCCCTATCTCTCCCCCCGGCCCCCTTTCTCTCCCACCGGCCCCACTCTCTCTCGCCCCCGGCCCCCCTCTCTCTCCCCACAGCCCCCCTTTCTCTCCCACCGGCCCCCCTCCCTCTCGCCCCGGCCCCCCTCTCTCTCCCCCCCGGCCCCCTCTCTCTCCCCGCGGCCCCCCTCTCTCTGCTCCCGGCCACCCTCTCTATCCCCCCGGCCCCCCTCTCTCTCCCCACGGCCCCCCTCTCTCTCCACACGGCCCCCCTCTCTCTCCACCCGGCCCCTTTCTCTCTCCCCACGGCCCCCCTCTCTCTCGCCACGGCCCCCCTCTCTCTCCCTACGGCCCCCCTCTCTCTCCCCACGGCCCCCCTCTCTCTCCCCCCGGCCCCCCTCTCTCTCCCCCCGGCCCGCCTCTCTCTCCACACGGCCCCCCTCTCTCTCCGCCGGCACCCCTCTCTCTCCCCCCTGCTCCCCTCTCTCTCCCCACGGCCCCCCTCTCTCTCCCCACTGCCCCCCTCTCTCTCCCCCCGGCCCCCCTCTCTCTCCCCCCGGCCCCCCTCTCTCTCCCCCCGGCCCCCCTCTCTCTCCCCCCGGCCGCCCTCTCTCTCCCCCGGCCCCCCTCTCTCTGCCCCCCGGCCCCCCTCCCTCTGCCCCCGGCCCCCCTCTCTCTGCCAGCGGCCCCCCTCTCTCTCCCCCCGGCTCCCCTCTCTCTCCCCCCGGCCCCCCTCTCTCTCCCGCCGGCAGCCCTCACTCTCCTGCCGGCCCCACTCTCTCTCCCCCGGCCCCGCTCTCTCTCCCCCCGGCCCCCCTCTCTCTCCCCCCCGGCCCCCCTCTCTCTGCCCCCGGCCCCCCTCTCTATCCCCCCGGCCCCCCTCTCTCTCCCCCCGGCCCCCCTCTCTCTGCCCTCGGCCCCCCTCTATCTCCCCACGGCCCCCCTCTCTCTCCCCACGGCCCCCCTCTCTCTCCCACCGCCCCCTCTCTCACTCCACGGCCCCCTTCTCTCTCCCCACTGCCCCCCTCTCTCTCTCACCGGCCCCCCTCTCACTCGCCCCGGCCCCCTCTCTCTCCCCCCGGCCCCCTCTCTCTCCCCGCAGCCCCCCTCTCTATCCCCCCGGCCCCCCTCTCTCTGCCCCGGCCCCCTCTCTCTGCCCCCGGCCCCCCTCTCTCTGCCCCCGGCCCCCCTCTCTCTGCCCCCGGCCCCCCTCTCTCTCCCCCCGGACCCCCTCTCTCTGCCCCCGGCCCCCTCTCTCTGCCCCCGGCCCCCCTCTCTCTTCCCCCGGGCCCCCCTCTCTCTCCCCCCGGCCCCCCTCTCTCTCCCCCCAGCCCCCCTCTCTCTCCCCCTGGCCCCCCTCTCTCTCCCGCCGGCCCCCCTCTCTCTCCCGCCGGCCCCCTCTCTCTCCACCCCGGCCCCCCTCTCTGTCCCCCCGGCCCCCCTCTCTCTCCCCCCGGCCCCCCTCTATCTCTTCCCGGCGCCCCTCTCTCTGCCCCCGGCCCCCCTCTCTCTGCCCCCGGCCCCCCTCTCTCTGCCCCGGGCACCCCTCTGTCTCCCCCGGCCCCCCTCTCTCTCCCAGGCCCCCCTCTCTCTCCCCCCAGCCCCCTCTCTCTCCCCCCGGCCGCCCTCTTTCTCCCCCCGGCCCCCCTATCTCTCCCCCCGGCCCCCCTTTCTCTCCCACCGGCCCCCCTCTCTCTCGCCCCGGCCCCCCTCTCTCTCCCCCCGGCCCCCTCTCTCTCCCCGCGGCCCCCCTCTCTCTCCCCCCGGCCCCCCTCTCTCTGCCCCCGGGCCCCCTCTATCTGCCCCCGTCCCCCCTCTCTCTGCCGCCGGCCCCCCTCTCTCTGCCCCCGGCCCCCCTCTCTCTCCCCCTGGGAGAGAGAGAGGGCCCGGGACCGCCCGGGACCGCCCGGGACCGCCCCGAACCGCCCGGGACCGCCCCGGACCGCCTGGGACCGCCCCGGACCGCCCGGGACCGCCCGGGACCACCCAAGACCGCCCGGGACCGCCGGGGACCACCCGGGACCACCCGCGACGGACCGCCCGGGACGGCCCGGGACCGCCCGGGACCGCCCGGGACCGCCCGGGACCGCCCGGGACCGCCCGGGACCGCCGGGACCGCCCAGGACCACAGGGGACCGCCCGGGACCGCCCGGGACCGCCCGGGACCGCCCGGGACCGCACCCGGACCGCCCGGGACCGCCCCGGACCGCCCGGGACCGCCCCGGACCGCCCGGGACCGCCCCGGACCGCCCGGGGACCGCCCCGGACCGCCCGGGACCGCCCTGGACTGCCCGGGACCGCCCGGGACCGCCCGGGACCTCCCGGGACCCCCCGGGACCGCGCAGGACCGCCCCGGACCGCCCCGGACCGCCCGGGACCGACCGGGACCGCCCGGGACCGCCCCGGACCGCCCCGGACCGCCCCGGACCGCCCGGGACTGCCCCGGACCGCCGGGGACCGCCCCGGACCGCCCGGGACCGCCCGGGACCGCCCGGGACCGCCCGGGACCGCCCGGGACCGCCCGGGACCGCCCGGGACCGCCTGGGACCGCCCGAGACCGCCCGGGACCGCCCGGGACCGCCCCGGACCGCCCCGGACCGCCCGGGACCGCCCCGGACCGCCCGGGACCGCCCCGAACCGCCCGGGACCGCCCGGGACCTCCCGGGATCGCCCGGGACCGCCCGGGACCGCCCGGGACCGCCCCGGACCGCCTGCGACCGCCCCGGACCGCCCGCGACCGCCCCGGACCGCCCGGGACCGCCCGGGACCGCCCGGGACCGCCCCGGACCGCCCGGGGACCGCCCGGGACCGCCTGGGACCGCCCGGCACCGCCCGGGACCGCCCGGGACCGCCCCGGACCGCCCCGGACCGCCCCGGACCGCCCCGGACCGCCCCGGACCGCCGGGGACCGCCCCGGACCGCCCGGGACCGCCCGGGACCGCCCGGGACCGCCCGGGACCGCCCGGGACCGCCCGGGACCGCCTGGGACCGCCCGAGACCGCCCGGGACCGCCCGGGACCGCCCCGGACCGCCCCGGACCGCCCGGGACCGCCCCGGACCGCCCGGGACCGCCCCGAACCGCCCGGGACCGCCCGGGACCTCCCGGGATCGCCCGGGACCGCCCGGGACCGCCCGGGACCGCCCCGGACCGCCTGCGACCGCCCCGGACCGCCCGGGACCGCCCGGGACCGCCCGGGACCGCCCCGGACCGCCCGGGACCGCCCGGGACCGCCTGGGACCGCCCGGCACCGCCCGGGACCGCCCGGGACCGCCCCGGACCGCCCCGGACCGCCCCGGACCGCCCCGGACCGCCCCGGACCGCCCGGGACCGCGCAGGACCGCCCGGGACCGCCCGGGAACGCACCGGGACCTCCCGGGACCGCCCAGGACCGCCCCGGACCGCCCCGGACCGCCCGGGACCGCCCCGGACCGTCCAGGACCGCCCCGGACCGCCCGGGACCGCCCCGGACCGCCCGGCACCGCCCTGGACCGCCCGGGACCGCCCGGGACCGCCCGGGACCGCCCGGGACCGCCCGGGACCGCCAAGGACCGCCCGGGACCGCCCGGGACCGCCCGGGACCGCCCGGACCGCCCGGGACCGCCCGGGACCGCCCGGGACCGCCCGGGACGGACCGCCCGGGACGGCCCGGGACCGCCCGGGACCGCCCGGGACCGCCCGGGACCGCCCGGGACCGCCCGGGACCGCCCGGGACCGCAGGGGACCGCCCGGGACCACCCGGGACCGCCCGGGACCGCCCGGGACCGCACCCGGACCGCCCGGGACCGCCCCGGACCGCCCGGGACTGCCCCGGACCGCCCGGGACCGCCCCGGACCGCCCGGGACCGCCCCGGACCGCCCGGGACCGCCCCGGACCGCCCGGGACCGCCCGGGACCGCCCGGGACCGCCTGGGACCGCCCGGGACCGCGCAGGACCGCCCCGGACCGCCCCGGACCGCCCGGGACCGCCCGGGACCGCCCGGGACCGCCCGGGACCGCCCCGGACCGCCCGGGACCGCGCAGGACCGCCCCGGACCGCCCCGGACCGCCCGGGACCGCCCGGGACCGGCCGGGACCGCCCCGGACCGCCCCGGACCGCCCCGGACTGCCCGGGACTGCCCCGGACCGCCGGGGACCGCCCCGGACCGCCCGGGACCGCCCGGGACCGCGCAGGACCGCCCCGGACCGCCCCCGACCGCCCCGGACCGCCCCCGACCGCCCGGGACCGCCCGGGACCGCCCGGGACCGCCGGGGACCGCCCCGGACCGCACGGGACCGCCCAGGACCGCCCGGGACTGCCCGGGACCGCCCGGGACCGCCCCGGACCGCCCCGGACCGCCCCGGACCGCCCGGGACCGCCCTGGACCGCCCGGGACCGCCCTGGACCGCCCGGGACCGCCCGGGACCTCCCGGGATCGCCCGGGACCGCCCGGGACCGCCCCGGACCGCCCCGACCGCCCCGGACCGCCTGGGACCGCCCGGGACCGCCCGGGACCGCCCCGGACCGCCCGGGACCGCCCGGGACCGCCTGGGACCGCCCGGGACCGCCGGGGACGCCCCGGACCGCCCCGGACCGCCCCGGACCGCCCCGGACTGCCCGGGACCGCGCAGGACCGCCCGGGACCACCCGGGAACGCACCGGGACCTCCCGGGACCGCCCGGGACCGCCCCGGACCGCCCCGAACCGCCCGGGACCGCCACGGACCGTCCGGGACCGCCTCTGACCGCGCGGGACCGCCCCGACCGCCCGGCACCGCCCTGGACCGCCCGGGACCGCCCGGGACCTCCCGGGACCGCCCGGGACCGCCCGGGACCGCCCGGGACCGCCCGGGACCGCCCGGGACCGCCCGGGACCGCCCAGGACCACCCGGGACGGACCGCCCGGGACGGCCCGGGACGACCCGGGACCGCCCGGGACAGCCCGGGACCGCCCGGGACCGCCTGGGACCGCCCGGGACCGCAGGGGACCGCCCGGGACCGCCCGGGACCGCCCGGGACCGCCCGGGACCGCACCCGGACCGCCCGGGACCGCCCCGGACCGCCCGGGACTGCCCCGGACCGCCCTGGACCGCCCCGGACCGCCCGGGACCGCCCCGGACCGCCCGGGACCGCGCAGTACCGCCCCGGACCGCCCTGGACCGCCCGGGACCGCCCGGGACCGCCCGGGACCGCCCGGGACCACCCCGGACCTCACGGGACCACCCGGGACCGCCCCGGACCGCGCAGGACCTCCCCGGACCGCCCCGGACCGCCCGGGACCGCCCGGGACCGCCCGGGACCGCCCCGGACCGCCCCGGACCGCCCGGACCGCCCGGGACTGCCCCGGACCGCCGGGACCGCCCCGGACTGCCCGGGACCGCCCGGGACCGCCCGGGACCACCTGGGACCGCCCGAGACCGCCCGGGACCGCCCGGGACCGCCCCAGACCGCCCCGGACCGCCCGGGACCGCCTCGGACTGCCCGGGACCGCCCTGGACCGCCCGGGACCGCCCGGGACCTCCCGGGACCGCCCGGGACCGCCCGGGACTGCCCGGGACCGCCCCGGACCGCCCGCGACCGCCCCGGACCGCCCGCGACCGCCCCGGACCACCCGGGACCGCCTGGGACCGCCCGGGACCGCCCCGGACCGCCCGGGACCGCCCGGGACAGCCCGGGACCGCCTGGGACCGCCCGGGACCGCCCCGGACCGCCCCGGACCGCCCCGGACCGCCCCGGACCGCCCCGGACCGCCCCGGACCGCCCCGGACCGCGCGGGACCGCCCGGGACCGCCCGGGAACGCACCGGGACCTCCCGGGACCGCCCGGGACCGCCCCGGACCGCCCCGGACCGCCAGGCCCCGCCCTGGACCGCCCGGGACCGCCCGGGACCTCCCGGGACCGCCCCGGGACCGCCTGGGATCGCCCGGGACCGCCCGGGACCGCCCAGACCGCCCGGGACCGCCCGGGACGGCCCGGGACCGCCCGGGACGGACCGCCCGGGACGGCCCGGGACCGCCCGGGACCGCCCGGGACCGCCCGGGACCGCCCGGGACCGCCAGGGACCGCCCGGGACCGCCCGGGACCGCAGGGGACCTCCCGGGACCACCTGGGACCGCCCGGGATCGCCCGGGACCGCACCCGGACCGCCCGGGACCGCCCCGGACCGCCCGGGACCGCCCCGGACCGCCCGGACCGCCCCGGACCGCCCGGGACCGCCCCGGACCGCCCGGGACCGCCCCGGACCACCCGGGACCGCCCGGGACCGCCCGGGGACCGCCCGGGACCGCCCGGGACCGCGCAGGACCGCCCCGGACTGCCCCGGACCGCCCGGGACCGCCCGGGACCGCCCGGGACCGCCCGGGACCGCCCCGGACCGCCCCGGACCGCCCGGGACTGCCCCGGACCGCCGGGGACCGCCCTGGACCGCCCGGGACCGCCCGGGACCGCCCGGGACCGCCCCGGACTGCCCGCGACCGCCCCGGACTGCCCGTGACCGCCCGGACCGCCCGGGACCGCCCGGGACCGCCCCGGACTGCCCCGGACCGCCCGGGACCGCCCCGGACCGTCCGGGACCGCCCCGGACCGCCCGGGACCGCCCCGGACCGCCCGGCACCGCCCTGGACCGCCCGGGACCGCCCGGGACCTCCCGGGACCGCCTGGGACTGCCCGGGACCGCCCGGGACCGCCCGGGACCGCCCGGGACCGCCCGGGACCGCCCGGGACCGCCCGGGACCGCCCGGGACCGCCCCGGACCGCCCCGGACCGCCCCGGACCGCCTCGGACCGCCCCGGACCGCCCGAGACCGCGCGGACCGCCCGGGACCGCCCGGGACCGCCCGGGACCGCCCGGGACCGCCCCGGACCGCCCCCGACCGCCCGGGACCGCCCGGGACGGCCCTGAATTGCCCGGGACCGCCCGGGACTGCCCGAGACCGCCCGGGACCACCCGGGACCGCCCGGGACCGCCCGGGACCGCCCGGGACCGCCCGGGACCGCCTGGGACCGTCCGGGACCGCCCGGACCGCCCCGGACCGCCCGGGAACCCCCCAGACCGCCCGGGACCGCCCGGGACCGCCGGGGTCCGTCCGAGACCGCCTGGGACCGCCCGGGACCGCCCGGGACCGCCCGGGACCGCCCGGGACCGCCCGGACCGCCCCGGACCGCCAGGGACTGCCCCGGACCGCCTGGGACCGCCCCAGACCGCCCGGGACCGCCCGGGACCGCCCAGGTCCGCCCGGGACCGCCCCAGACCGCCTGGGACCGCTCTGGTTTGCCCGGGACCGCCCCGGACCGCCCGGGACCGCCCGGGGCCTCCCGGGGACTGCCCGGGACCGCCCGGGACCGCCCGGGACCGCCCGGGACCGCCCGGGACCGCCCGGGACCGCCCCGGACCGCCTGGGACCACCCCGGACCGCCCGGGACCGCCCAGGACCGCCCGGGACCACCCGGGACCGCCCGGGACCGCCTGGGACCGCCCGGGACCGCCTGGGACCGCCCGGGTCCGCCCTGGACCGCCCCGGACCGCCCCGGACCGCCCGGGAACGCACCCGGACCTCCCGGGACCGCCAGGGACCGCCCCGGACCGCTCCGGACCGCCCGGGACCGCCCCGGACCGTCCGGGACCGCCCCGGACCGCCCGGGACCGCCCCGGACCGCCCGGCACCGCCCTGGACCGCCCGGGACCGCCCGGGACCTCCCGGAACCGCCCGGGACCGCCCGGGACCGCCCAGGACCGCCCGGGACCGCCCGGGACCGCCCGGGGACCGCCCGGGACCGCCCAGGACCGCCCGGGACCGCCCGGACCGCCCGGGACCGCCCGGACCGCCCCGGACCGCCCCGGACCGCCCCGGACCGCCTCGGACCGCCCCGGACCGCCCGAGACCGCGCGGGACCGCACGGGACCGCCCGGGACCGCCCGCGACCGCCCGGGACCGCCCGGGACCGCCCCGGACCGCCCCGGATTGCCCCGAATCGCCCGGGACCGCCCGGGACTGCCCGAGACCGCCCGGGACCACCCGGGACCGCCCGGGACCGCCCGGGACCGCCCGGGACCGCCCGGGACCGCCTGGGACCGCCCGGGACTGCCCGGGACCGCCCGGGACCGCCCCGGACCGCCCCGGACCGCCCGGGAACGCCCGGGACCGCCCGGGACCGCCAGGGACCACCCGGGACCGCCCGTGACCGCCCGGGACCGCCCGGGAACGCCCGGGACCGCCCGGGACCGCCCGGGACCGCCCGGGACCGCCCGGGACCGCCCGGGACTGCCCCGGACCGCCCGGGACCGCCCCAGACCGCCCGGGACCGCCCGGGACCGCCCGGGACCGCCCGGGACCGCCCTGGACCGCCCGGGACTGCCCCGGACCGCCCGGGACCGCCCCAGACCGCCCGGGACCGCCCTGGACCGCCCGGGACTGCCTGGGACCTCCCGGGACCGCCCGGGACCGCCCGGGACCGCCCGGGACCGCCCCGGACCGCCCGCGACCGCCCCGGACCGCCCGCGACCGCCCGGGACCGCCCGGGACCGCCCCGGACCGCCCCGGACCGCCCTGGACCGCCCCGGACCGCCCCGGACCGCGCGGGACCGCCCGGGACCGCCCGGGAACGCACCGGGACCTCCCGGGACCGCCCGGGACCGCCCCAGACCGCCCCGGACCGCCCGGGACCGCCCCGGACCGTCCGGGACCGCCCCGGACTGCCCGGGACCGCCCCGGACCGCCCGGCACCACCCTGGACCGCCCGGGACCACCCGGGACCTCCCGGGACCGCCCGGGACTGCCCGGGACCGCCCGGGACCGCCCGGGACCGCCCGGGACCGCCCGGGACCGCCCAGGACCGCCCGGGACCGCCCGGGACCGCCAGGGACCGCCCGGGACCGCCCGGGACCGCCCGGGATCGCCCCGGATCGCCCCGGACCGCCCCGGACCACCTCGGACCGCCCCGGACCGCCCGAGACCGCGCGGGACCGCCCGGGACCGCCCGGGACCGCCCGGTACCGCCCGGGACCGCCCCGGACCGCCCCCGACCGCCCGGGACCGCCCGGGACCGCCCCGAATTGCCCGGGACCGCCCGGGACTGCCCGAGACCGCCCGGGACCACCCGGGACCGCCCGGCACCGCCCGGGACCGCCCGGGACCGCACCGGACCGCCTGCGACCGCCCCGGACCGCCCGCGACCGCCCCGGACTGCCCGGGACCGCCCAGGACCGCCCCGGACCGCCCGGGACCGCCCGGGACCGCCCGGGACCGTCCGGGACCGCCCGGGACCGCCCCGGACCGCCCCGGCCCGCCCCGGACCGCCCCGGACCGCCCCGGACCGCCCGGGACCGCGCGGGACCGCCCGGGACCGCCCGGGAACGCACCGGGACCTCCCGGGACCGCCCGGGACCGCCCCAGACCGCCCCGGACCGCCCGGGACCGCCCCGGACCGCCCGGCACCACCCTGGACCGCCCGGGACCGCCCGGGACCTCCCGGGACCGCCCGGGACTGCCCGGGACCGCCCGGGACCGCCCGGGACCGCCCGGGACCGCCCGGGACCGCCCGGGACCGCCCAGGACCGCCCGGGACCGCCAGGGACCGCCCGGGACCGCCCGGGACCGCCCGGGACCGCCCCGGACCGCCCCGGACCGCCCCGGACCGCCTTGGACCGCCCCGGACCGCCCGAGACCGCGCGGGACCGCCCGGGACCGCCCGGGACCGCCCGGTACCGCCCGGGACCGCCCCGGACCGCCCCCGACCGCCCGGGACCGCCCGGGACCGCCCCGAATTGCCCGGGACCGCCCGGGACTGCCCGAGACCGCCCGGGACCACCCGGGACCGCTCGGGACCGCCCGGGACCGCGCGGGACCGCCCGGGACCGCCCCGAACCGCCAGGGACCGCCCCGGACCGCCCGGGACCGCCCGGGACCGCCTGGGACTGCCACGGGACCGCCCGGGACCGCCCCGGACCGCCCGGGAACCCCCCAGACCGCCCGGGACCGCCCGGGACCGCCCGGGTCCGCCCGGGACCGCCTGGGACCGCCCGGCACCGCCCGGGACCGCCCGGGACCGCCCGGGACCGCCCCGGACCGCCTGGGACTGCCCCCGACCGCCTGGGACCGCCCCAGACCGCCCGGGACCGCCCGGGACCGCCCAGGTCCGCCCGGGACCGCCCCGGACCGCCCGGGACCGCCCTGGTTTGCCCGGGACCGCCCCGGACCGCCCGGGACCGCCCGGGGCCTCCCGGGACTGCCCGGGACCGCCCGGGACCGCCCGGGACCGCCCGGGACCGGCCCAGACCGCCCGGGACCGCCCTGGTTTGCCCGGGACCGCCCCGGACCGCCCGGGACCGCCCGGGGCCTCCCGGGACTGCCCGGGACCACCCAGGACCGCCCCGGACCGCCCCGGACCGCCCCGGACCGCCCCTGACCGCCCGGGACCGCGCGGGACCGCCCGGGACCGCCCGGGAACGCACCGGGACCTCCCGGGACCGCCCGGGACCTCCCCAGACCGCCCCGGACCGCCCGGGACCGCCCCGGACCGTCCGGGACCGCCCCGGACCGCCCGGGACCGCCCCGGACCGCCCGGCACCACCCTGGACCGCCCGGGACCGCCCGGGACGTCCCGGGACCGCCCGGGACTGCCCGGGACCGCCCGGGACCGCCCGGGACCGCCCGGGACCGCCCGGGACCGCCCAGGACCGCCCGGGACCGCCAGGGACCGCCCGGGACCGCCCGGGACCGCCCGGGACCGCCCCGGACCGCCCCGGACCGCCCCGGACCGCCTCGGACCGCCCCGGACCGCCCGAGACCGCGCGGGACCGCCCGGGACCGCCCGGGACCGCCCGGTACCGCCCGGGACCGCCCCGGACCGCCCCCGACCGCCCGGGACCGCCCGGGACCGCCCCGAATTGCCCGGGACCGCCCGGGACTGCCCGAGACCGCCCGGGACCACCCGGGACCGCCCGGGACCGCCCGGGACCGCCCCGGACCGCCCGGGAACCCCCCAGACCGCCCGGGACCGCCCGGGACCGCCCGGGTCCGCCCGGGACCGCCTGGGACCGCCCGGGACCGCCCGGGACCGCCCGGGACCGCCCGGGACCGCCCGGGACCGCCCCGGACCGCCCGGGACTGCCCCGGACCGCCTGGGACCGCCCCAGACCGCCCGGGACCGCCCGGGACCGCCCAGGTCCGCCCGGGACCGCCCCGGACCGCCCGGGACCGCCCTGGTTTGCCCGGGACCGCCCCGGACCGCCCGGGATCGCCCGGGGCCTCCCGGGACTGCCCGGGACCGCCCGGGACCGCCCGGGACCGCCCGGCACCGGCCGGGACCGCCCGGGACCGCCCCGGACCGCCCGGGACCGCCCCGGACCGCCCGGGACCGCCCAGGACCGCCCGGGACCACCCGGGACCGCCCGGGACCGCCCGGGACTGCCCAGGACCGCCTGGGACCGCCCGGGACCGCCCCGGACCGCCCCGGACCGCCCCGGACCGCCCGGGAACGCACCGGGACCTCCCGGGACCGCCCAGGACCGCCCCGGACCGCCCCGGACCGCCCGGGACCGCCCCGGACCGTCCGGGACCGCCCCAGACCGCCCGGGACCGCCCCGGACCGCCCGGCACCGCCCTGGACCGCCCGGGACCGCCCAGGACCTCCCGGGACCGCCGGGGACCGCCCGGGACCGCCCGGGACCGCCCGGGACCGCCCCGGACCGCCCAGGAACCCCCCAGACCGCCCGGGACCGCCCGGGACCGCCCGGGTCCACCCGGGACCGCCTGGGACCGCCCGGGACCGCCCGGGACCGCCCGGGACCGCCCGGGACCGCCCGGGACCGCCCCAGACCGCCCGGGACCGCCCCGGACCGCCCAGGAACGCCCCAGACCGCCCGGGACCGCCCGGGACCGCCCGGGTCCGCCCGGGACCGCCTGGGACCGCCCGGGACCGCCCGGGACCGCCCGGGACCGCCCGGGACCGCCCGGGACCGCCCCGGACCGCCCGGGACTGCCGGGACCGCCCGGGACCGCCCCGGACCGCCCGGGACTGCCCCGGACCGCCTGGGACCGCCCCAGACCGCCCGGGACCGCCCGGGACCGCCCAGGTCCGCCCGGGACCGCCCTGGTTTGCCCGGGACCGCCCCGGACCGCCCGGGACCGCCCGGGGCCTCCCGGGACTGCCCGGGACCGCCCGGGACCGCCCGGGACCGCCCGGGACCGGCCGGGACCGCCCGGGACCGCCCCGGACCGCCCGGGACCGCCCCGGACCGCCCGGGACCGCCCAGGACCGCCCGGGACCACCCGGGACCGCCCGGGACCGCCCGGGACCGCCCAGGACCGCCTGGGACCGCCCGGGACCGCCCCGGACTGCCCCGGACCGCCCCGGACCGCCCGGGAACGCACCGGGACCTCCCGGGACCGCCCGGGACCGCCCCGGACCGCCCCGGACCGCCCGGGACCGCCCCGGACCGTCCGGGACCGCCCCAGACCGCCCGGGACCGCCCCGGACCGCCCGGCACCGCCCTGGACCGCCCGGGACCGCCCAGGACCTCCCGGGGACCGCCCGGGACCGCCCGGGACCGCCCGGGACCGCCCGGGACCGCCCGGGACCGCCGGGACCGCCCGGGACCGCCCCGGACCGCCCCGGACCGCCCCGGACCGCCTCGGACCGCCCCGGACCGCCCGAGACCGCGCGGGACCGCCCGGGACCGCCCGGGACCGCCCGGGACCGCCCGGGACCGCCCGGGACCGCCCCGGACCGCCCCGGATTGCCCCGAATCGCCCGGGACCGCCCGGGACTGCCCGAGACCGCCCGGGACCACCCGGGACCGCCCGGGACCGCCCGGGACCGCCCGGGACCGCCCGGGACCGCCCGGGACCGCCCGGGACCGCCCGGGACCGCCCGGGACCGCCCGGGACCGCCCGGGACCGCCCGGGACCGCCCCGGACCGCCCCGGACCGCCCGGGACCGCCCGGGACCGCCCCGGACCGCCCCGGACCGCCCGGGACCGCCCGGGACCGCCCGGGACCGCCCGGGACCGCCCGGGACCGCCCGGGACCGCCCGGGACCGCCCGGGACCGCCCGGGACCGCCCGGGAACGCCCGGGACCGCCCGGGACCGCCCGCGACCGCCCGGGACCGCCCTGGACCGCCCGGGACTGCCCCGGACCGCCCGGGACCGCCCCAGACTGCCCGCGACCGCCTGGGACCGCCCGGGTCCGCGCGGGACCGCCTGGGACCGCCGGGACCGCCCGGGACCGCCCGGGACCGCCCCGGACCGCCCGGGACTGCCCCGGACCGCCTGGGACCGCCCCAGACCGCCCGAGACCGCCCGGGACCGCCCAGGTCCGCCCGGGACCGCCCGGGACCACCCGGGACCGCCCGGGACCGCCCGGGACGGCCCGGGACCGCCCGGGACCGCCCGGGAATGTCCGAGACCGCACGGGACCGCCCGGGACCGCCCGGGACCGCCCGGGACTGCCCGGGACCGCCCGGGACCGCCCGGGACCGCCCCGGACCGCCTGGGACCGCCCGGGACCGCCCGGGACCGCCCCGGACCGCCCGGGACCGCCCCGGACCGCCCGGGACCGCCCCGGACCGCCCGGGACCGCCCTGGTTTGCCCGGGACTGCCCTGGACCGCCCAGGACCGCCCGGGGCCTCCCGGGACCGCCCGGGACCGCCCGGGACCGCCCGGGACCGCCCGGGACCGCCCCGGACCGCCCGGGACCACCCCGGACCGCCCGGGACCGCCCAGGACCGCCCGGGTCCACCCGGGACCGCCCGGGACCGCCGGCGACCGCCGGGGACCGCCTGGGACCGCCCGGGACCGCCCGGGACTGCCCCGGACCGCCCGGGACCGCCCCGGACCGCCCGGGACCGCCCCGGACCGCCCGGGACCGCCCCGGACCGCCCTGGACCGCCCAGGTCCGCCCGGGACCGCCCGGGACCGCCCGGGACCACCCGGGACCGCCCGGGACCGCCCGGGACTGCCCCGGACCGCACGGGGACTGCCCCCGACCACCTGGGACCGCCCCAGACCGCCCGGGACCGCCCGGGACCGCCCAGGTCCGCCCGGGACCGCCCCGGACCGCCCGGGACCGCCCTGGTTTGCCCGGGACCGCCCCGGACCGCCCGGGACCGCCCGGGGCCTCCCGGGACTGCCCGGGACCGCCCGGGACCGCCCGGGACCGCCCGGGACCGGCCGGGACCGCCCGGGACCGCCCAGGTCCGCCTGGGACCGCCCCGGACCGCCCGGGACCGCCCTGGTTTGCCCGGGACCGCCCCGGACCGACCGGGACCGCCCGGGGCCTCCCGGGACTGCCCGGGACCGCCCGGGACCGCCCCGGACCGCCCCGGACCGCCCCGGACCGCCCCGGACCGCCCGGGACCGCGCGGGACCGCCCGGGACCGCCCGGGAACGCACCGGGACCTCCCGGGACCGCCCGGGACCGCCCCAGACCGCCCCGGACCGCCCGGGACGGCCCCGGACCGTCCGGGACCGCCCCGGACCGCCCGGGACCGCCCCGGACCGCCCGGCACCACCCTGGACCGCCCGGGACCGCCCGGGACCTCCCGGGACCGCCCGGGACTGCCCGGGACCGCCCGGGACCGCCCGGGACCGCCCGGGAACGCACCGGGACCTCCCGGGACCGCCCGGGACTGCCCGGGACCGCCCGGGACCGCCCGGGACCGCCCGCGACCGGCCGGGACCGCCCGGGACCGCCCCGGACCGCCCGGGACCACCCCGGACCGCCCGGGACCGCCCAGGACCGCCCGGGACCACCCGGGACCGCCCGGAACCGCCCGGGACCGCCCAGGACCGCCTGGGACCGCCCGGGACCGCCCCGGACCGCCCCGGACCGCCCGGACCGCCCGGGAACGCACCGGGACCTCCCGGGACCGCCCGGGACCGCCCCGGACCGCCCCGGACCGCTCGGGACCGCCCCGGACCGTCCGGGACCGCCCCAGACCGCCCGGGACCGCCCCGGACCGCCCGGCACCGCCCTGGACCGCCCGGAACCGCCCAGGACCTCCCGGGACCGCCCAGGACCGCCCGGGACCGCCCGGGACCGCCCGGGACCGCCCGGGACCGCCCGGGACTGCCCAGGACCGCCCGGGACCGCCCGGGACCACCCGGGACCGCCCGGGACCGCCCGGGACCGCCCCGGACCGCCCCGGACCGCCCGGGACTGCCCGGGACTGCCCGAGACCGTCCGGGACCACCCGGGACCGCCCGGGACCGCCCGGGACCACCCGGGACCGCCCGGGACCGCCTGGGACCGCCCGGGACCGCCCGGGACCGCCCGGGACCGCCCGGGACCGCCCGGGACCGCCCCGGACCGCCCCGGACCGCCCGGGACCGCCCGGGACCGCCCCAGACCGCCCCGGACCGCCTGGGACCGCCCGGGACCGCCCGGGACCGCCCGGGACCGCCCGGGACCACCCGGGACCGCCCGGGACCGCCCGGGACCGCCCGGGAACGCCCGGGACCGCCCGGGACCGCCCGCGACCGCCCGGGACCGCCCGGGACTGCCCCGGACCGCCCGGGACCGCCCCAGACCGCCCGGGACCGCCCGGGACCGCCCGGGTCCGCGCGGGACCGCCTGGGACCGCCGGGACCGCCCGGGACCGCCCGGGACCGCCCCGGACGCCCGGGACTGCCCCGGACCGCCTGCGACCGCCCCAGACCGCCCGAGACCGCCCGGGACCGCCCAGGTCCGCCCGGGACCGCCTGGGACCGCCCGGGACCGCCCGGGACCGCCCGGGACGGCCCGGGACCGCCCGGAACCGCCCGGGAATGTCCGAGACCGCACGGGACCGCCCGGGACCGCCCGGGACCGCCCGGGACTGCCCGGGACCGCCCGGGACCGCCCGGGACCGCCCCGGACCGCCCGGGACCGCCCCGGACCGCCCGGGACCGCCCCGGACCGCCCGGGACCGCCCTGGTTTGCCCGGGACTGCCCTGGACCGCTCAGGACCGCCCGGGGCCTCCCGGGACCGCCCGGGACCGCCCGGGACCGCCCGGGACCGCCCGGGACCGCCCGGGACCGCCCCGGACCGCCCGGGACCACCCCGGACCGCCCAGGACCGCCCAGGACCGCCCGGGACCACCCGGGACCGCCCGGGACCGCCCGGGACCGCCCGTGACCCCCCGGGACCGCCTGGGACCGCCCGGGACCGCCCGGGACTGCCCCGGACCGGCCCGGGACTGCCCCGGACCGCCCGGGACCGCCCCGGACCGCCCGGGACCGCCCCGGACCGCCCTGGACCGCCCAGGTCCGCCCGGGACCGCCCGGGACCGCCCGGGACCGCCCGGGACCACCCGGGACCGCCCGGGACCGCCCGAGACCGCACGGGACCGCCCGGGACCGCCCGGGACCGCCCGGGACTGCCCGGGACCGCCCGGGACCGCCCGGGACCGCCCGGGACCGCCCGGGACCGCCCGGGACCGCCCGGGACCGCCCGGGACCGCCCAGGACCGCCCGGGACCGCCAGGGACCGCCAGGGACCGCCCGGGACCGCCCGGGACCGCCCCGGACCGCCCCGGACCGCCCCGGACCGCCTCGGACCGCCCCGGACCGCCCGAGACCGCGCGGGACCGCCCGGGACCTCCCGGGACCGCCCGGTACCGCCCGGGACCGCCCCGGACCGCCCCCGACCGCCCGGGACCGCCCCAAATTGCCCGGGACCGCCCGGGACTGCCCGAGACCGCCCGGGACCACCCGGGACCGCCCGGGACCGCCCGGGACCGCCCGGGACCGCCCGGGACCGCCCCGAACCGCCCGGGACCGCCCCGGACCGCCCGGGACCGCCCGGGACCGCCTGGGACCGCCCGGGACCGCCCGGGACCGCCCCGGACCGCCCGGGAACCCCCCAGACCGCCCGGGACCGCCCGGGACCGCCCGGGTCCGCCCGGGACCGCCTGGGACCGCCCGGGACCGCCCGGGACCGCCCGGGACCGCCCGGGACCGCCCCGGACCGCCCGGGACTGCCCCGGACCGCCTGGGACCGCCCCAGACCGCCGGGACCGCCCGGGACCGCCCAGGTCCGCCCGGGACCGCCCCGGACCGCCCGGGACCGCCCTGGTTTGCCCGGGACCGCCCCGGACCGCCCGGGACCGCCCGGGGCCTCCCGGGACTGCCCGGGACCGCCCGGACCGCCCGGGACCGCCCGCGACCGGCCGGGACCGCCCGGGACCGCCCCGGACCGCCCGGGACCGCCCCGGACCGCCCGGGACCGCCCAGGACCGCCCGGGACCACCCGGGACCGCCCGGGACCGCCCGGGACCGCCCAGGACCGCCTGGGACCGCCCGGGACCGCCCCGGACCGCCCCGGACCGCCCCGGACCGCCCGGGAATGCACCGGGACCTCCCGGGACCGCCCGGGACCGCCCCGGACCGCCCCGGACCGCCCGGGACCGCCCCGGACCGTCCGGGACCGCCCCAGACCGCCCGGGACCGCCCCGGACCGCCCGGCACCGCCCTGGACCGCCCGGAACCGCCCAGGACCTCCCGGGACCGCCCAGGACCGCCCGGGACCGCCCGGGACCGCCCGGGACCGCCCGGGACCGCCCGGGACTGCCCAGGACCGCCCGGGACCGCCCGGGACCACCCAGGACCGCCCGGGACCGCCCGGGACCGCCCCGGACCGCCCCGGACCGCCCGGGACCGCCCGGGACTGCCCCAGACCGTCCGGGAACACCCGAGACCGCCCGGGACCGCCCGGGACCGCCCGGGACCGCCCGGGACCGCCCGGGACCGCCTGGGACCGCCCGGGACCGCCCGGGACCGCCCGGGACCGCCCGGGACCGCCCGGGACCGCCCCGGACCGCCCCGGACCGCCCGGGACCGCCCGGGACCGCCCCAGACCGCCCCGGACCGCCCGGGACCGCCCGGGACCGCCCGGGACCGCCCGGGACCACCCGGGACCGCCCGGGACCGCCCGGGACCGCCCGGGAACGCCCGGGACCGCCCGGGACCGCCCGCGACCGCCCGGGACCGCCCTGGACCGCCCGGGACTGCCCCGGACCGCCCGGGACCGCCCCAGACCGCCCGGGACCGCCCAGGACCGCCCAGGTCCGCGCGGGACCGCCTGGGACCGCCGGGACCGCCCGGGACCGCCCGGGACCGCCCCGGACCGCCCGGGACCGCCCGGGACCGCCCAGGACCGCCTGGGACCGCCCGGGACCGCCCGGGACCGCCCGGGACCGCCCAGGACCGCCTGGGACCGCCCGGGACCGCCCCGGACCGCCCCGGACCGCCCCGGACCGCCCGGGAACGCACCGGGACCTCCCGGGACCGCCCGGGACCGCCCCGGACCGCCCCGGACCGCCCGGGACCGTCCGGGACCGCCCCAGACCGCCCGGGACCGTCCGGGACCGCCCCAGACCGCCCGGCACCGCCCTGGACCGCCCGGAACCGCCCAGGACCTCCCGGGACCGCCCAGGACCGCCCGGGACCGCCCGGGACCGCCCGGGACCGCCCGGGACCGCCCGGGACTGCCCAGGACCGCCCGGGACCGCCCGGGACCACCCAGGACCGCCCGGGACCGCCCGGGACCGCCCCGGACCGCCCCGGACCGCCCGGGACCGCCCGGGACTGCCCCAGACCGTCCGGGAACACCCGAGACCGCCCGGGACCGCCCGGGACCGCCCGGGACCGCCCGGGACCGCCCGGGACCGCCCGGGACCGCCTGGGACCGCCCGGGACCGCCCGGGACCGCCCGGGACCGCCCGGGACCGCCCGGGACCGCCCCGGACCGCCCCGGACCGCCCGGGACCGCCCGGGACCGCCCCAGACCGCCCCGGACCGCCCGGGACCGCCCGGGACCGCCCGGGACCGCCCGGGACCGCCCGGGACCACCCGGGACCGCCCGGGACCGCCCGGGACCGCCCGGGAACGCCCGGGACCGCCCGGGACCGCCCGCGACCGCCCGGGACCGCCCTGGACCGCCCGGGACTGCCCCGGACAGCCCGGGACCACCCCGGACCGCCCGGGACCGCCCCGGACCGCCCGGGACCGCCCCGGACCGCCCGGGACCGCCCTGGTTTGCCCGGGACTGCCCTGGACCGCCCAGGACCGCCCGGGGCCTCCCGGGACCGCCCGGGACCGCCCGGGACCGCCCGGGACCGCCCGGGACCGCCCGGGACCGCCCCGGACCGCCCGGGACCACCCCGGACCGCCCGGGACCGCCCAGGACCGCCCGGGACCACCCGGGACCGCCCGGGACCGCCCGCGACCGCCCGGGACCGCCTGGGACCGCCCGGGACCGCCCGGGACTGCCCCGGACCGCCCGGGACCGCCCCGGACCGCCCGGGACCGCCCCGGACCGCCCGGGACCGCCCCGGACCGCCCTGGACCGCCCAGGTCCGCCCGGGACCGCCCGGGACCGCCCGGGACCGCCCGGGACCACCCGGGACCGCCCGGGACCGCCCGAGACCGCACGGGACCGCCCGGGACCGCCCGGGACCGCCCGGGACTGCCCGGGACCGCCCGGGACCGCCCGGGACCGCCCCGGACCGCCCGGGACCGCCCCGGACCGCCCGGGACCGCCCCGGACCGCCCGGGACCGCCCTGGTTTGCCCGGGACTGCCCCGGACCGCCCGGGACCGCCCGGGGCCTCCCGGGACCGCCCGGGCACCGCCCGGGACCGCCCGGGACCGCCCGGGACCGCCTGGGACCGCCCGGGACCGCCCGGGACCGCCCGGGACCGCCCGGGACCGCCCGGGACCGCCCCGGACCGCCCCGGACCGCCCGGGACCGCCCGGGACCGCCCCAGACCGCCCCGGACCGCCCGGGACCGCCCCGGACCGCCCGGGACCACCCCAGAC
Organism: Petromyzon marinus; assembly: GCF_048934315.1. Lineage (NCBI taxonomy): Eukaryota > Metazoa > Chordata > Hyperoartia > Petromyzontiformes > Petromyzontidae > Petromyzon > Petromyzon marinus. The sequence goes on from NW_027423528.1 coordinate 39,437, forward strand.
CGCCCGGGACCGCCCAGGACCGCCCGGGACCGCCCGGGACCGCCCGGGACCGCCCGGGACCGCCCGGGACCGCCCGGGACCGCCCGGGACCGCCCCGGACTGCCCCGGACCGCCCCGGACCGCCCGCGAACGCACCGGGAACTCCCGGGACCGCCCGGGACCGCCCCGGACCGCCCCGGACCGCCCGGGACCGCCCCGGACCGTCCGGGACCGCCCCGGACCGCACGGGACCGCCCTGGACCGCCCGGAACCGCCCTGGACCGCCCGGGACCGCCCGGGACCGCCCCGGACCGCCCCGGACCGCCCCGGACCGCCCCGGACCGCCTCGGACCGCCCCGGACCGCCCCGGACCGCCTCGGACCGCCCCGGACCGCCCGAGACCGCGCGGGACCGCCCGGGACCGCCCGGGACCGCCCGGGACCGCCCGGGACCGCCCGGGACCGCCCCGGACCGCCCTGGATTGCCCCGAATCGCCTGGGACCGCCCGGAACTGCCCGAGACCGCCCGGGACCACCCGGGACCGCCCAGGACCGCCCGGGACCGCCCGGGACCGCCCGGGACCGCCCCGGACCGCCCGGGACCGCCCCGGACCGCCCGGGACCGCCCCGGACCGCCCGGCACCGCCCCAGACCGCCCGGGACCGCCCGGGACCGCCCGGGACCGCCCGGGACCGCCCGGGACCACCCGGGGACCGCCCGGGACCGCCCGGGACCGCCCGGGACTGCCCGGGATGGACCGCCCAGGACGGCCCGGGACCGGCCGGGACCGCCCGGGACCACCCGGGACCGCCCAGGACCGCACGGGACCGCCCGGGACCGCAGGGGACCGCCCGGGACCGCCCGGGACCACCCGGAACCGCCCGGGACCGCACCCGGACCGCCCGGGACCGCCCCGGACCGCCCGGGACCGCCCCGGACCGCCCGGGACCGCCCCGGACCGCCCTGGACCGCCCCGGACCGCCCGGGACCGCCCTGGACTGCCCGGGAACGCCCGGGACCGCCCTGGACCGCCCGGGAACGCCCGGGACCGCCCATGACCGCCCCGGACCGCCCGGACCGCCCCGGACCGCCCGGGACCGCCCGGGACCGCCCGGGACCGCCCCGGACCGCCCGGGACCGCCCGGGACCGCCCGGGACCGCGCAGGACCGCCCCGGACCACCCCGGACCGCCCGGGACCGCCCGGGACCGCCCGGGACCGCCCGGACCGCCCCGGACCGCCCCGGACCGCCCGGAACTGCCCCGGACCGCCGGGGACCGCCCCGGACTGCCCAGGACCGCCCGGGACCGCGCAGGACCGCCCCGGACCGCCCCGGACCGCCCGGGACCGCCCGGGACCGCCCGGGACCACCCGGGATCGCCCGGACCGCCCGCGACCGCCCGGGACCGCCTGGGACCGCCCGGGACCGCCCGGGACTGCCCCGGACCGCCCGGGACCGCCCCGGACCGCCCGGGACCGCCCCGGACCGCCCGGGACCGCCCCGGTCCGCCCTGGACCGCCCAGGTCCGCCCGGGACCGCCCGGGACCGCCCGGGACCGCCCGGGACCACCCGGGACCGCCCGGGACCGCCCGAGACCGCACGGGACCGCCCGGGACCGCCCGGGACCGCCCGGGACTGCCCGGGACCGCCCGGGACCGCCCGGGACCGCCCCGGACCGCCCGGGACCGCCCCGGACCGCCCGGGACCGCCCCGGACCGCCCGGGACCGCCCTGGTTTGCCCGGGACTGCCCCGGACCGCCCGGGACCGCCCGGGGCCTCCCGGGACCGCCCGGGCACCGCCCGGGACCGCCCGGGACCGCCCGGGACCGCCCGGGACCGCCCCGGACCGCCCGGGACCACCCCGGACCGCCCGGGACCGCCCGGGACCGCCCGGGACCGCCCGGGACCGCCCGGGACCGCCCGGGACCGCCCGGGACCGCCCGGGACCGCCCGGGACCGCCCCGGACTGCCCCGGACCGCCCCGGACCGCCCGCGAACGCACCGGGACCTCCCGGGACCGCCCGGGACCGCCCCGGACCGCCCCGGACCGCCCGGGACCGCCCCGGACCGTCCGGGACCGCCCCGGACCGCACGGGACCGCCCTGGACCGCCCGGCACCGCCCTGGACCGCCCGGGACCGCCCGGGACCGCCCCGGACCGCCCCGGACCGCCCCGGACCGCCCCGGACCGCCTCGGACCGCCCCGGACCGCCCCGGACCGCCTCGGACCGCCCCGGACCGCCCGAGACCGCGCGGGACCGCCCGGGACCGCCCGGGACCGCCCGGGACCGCCCGGGACCGCCCGGGACCGCCCTGGATTGCCCCGAATCGCCTGGGACCGCCCGGAACTGCCCGAGACCGCCCGGGACCACCCGGGACCGCCCAGGACCGCCCGGGACCGCCCGGGACCGCCCGGGACCGCCCCGGACCGCCCGGGACCGCCCCGGACCGCCCGGGACCTCCCGGTACCGCCTGGGACCGCCCGGGACCGCCCGGGACCGCCCGGGACCGCCCGGGACCGCCCCGGACCGCCCCGGACCGCCCGGGACCGCCCGGGACCGCCCCGGACCGCTCTGGACCGCCCGGGACCGCCCGGGACCGCCCCGGACCGCCCGGGACCGCCCCGGACCGTCCGGGACCGCCCCGGACCGCCCGGGACCGCCCCGGACCGCCCGGCACCGCCCCAGACCGCCCGGGACCGCCCGGGACCGCCCGGGACCGCCCGGGACCGCCCGGGACCACCCGGGACCGCCCGAGACCGCCCGGGACCGCCCGGGACTGCCCGGGATGGACCGCCCAGGACGGCCCGGGACCGGCCGGGACCGCCCGGGACCACCCGGGACCGCCCAGGACCGCACGGGACCGCCCGGGACCGCAGGGGACCGCCCGGGACCGCCCGGGACCACCCGGAACCGCCCGGGACCGCACCCGGACCGCCCGGGACCGCCCCGGACCGCCCGGGACCGCCCCGGACCGCCCGGGACCGCCCCGGACCGCCCTGGACCGCCCCGGACCGCCCGGGACCGCCCTGGACTGCCCGGGAACGCCCGGGACCGCCCTGGACCGCCCGGGAACGCCCGGGACCGCCCATGACCGCCCCGGACCGCCCCGGACCGCCCCGGACCGCCCGGGACCGCCCGGGACCGCCCGGGACCGCCCCGGACCGCCCGGGACCGCCCGGGACCGCGCAGGACCGCCCCGGACCGCCCCGGACCGCCCGGGACCGCCCGGGACCGCCCGGGACCGCCCCGGACCGCCCCGGACCGCCCCGGACCGCCCGGAACTGCCCCGGACCGCCGGGGACCGCCCCGGACTGCCCAGGACCGCCCGGGACCGCGCAGGACCGCCCCGGACCGCCCCGGACCGCCCGGGACCGCCCGGGACTTCCCGGGACCGCCCGGGACCGCCCCGGACCGCCCGGGACCGCCCGGGACCGCCCGGCACCGCCCGGGACCGCACCGGACCGCCCCGGACCGCCCCGGACCGCCCCGGACTGCCCGAGACCGCGCAGGACCGCCCGGGACCGCCCGGGAACACACCGGGACCTCCCGGGACTGCCCGGGACCGCCCCGGACCGCCCCGCACCGCCCGGGACCGCCCCGGACCGTCCAGGACCGCCCCGGACCGCCCGGGACCGCACCGGACCGCCCGGCGCCGCCCTGGACCGCCCGGGACCGCCCGGGACCTCCCGGGACCGCCCGGGACCGCCCGGGACCGCCCGGGACCGCCCGGGACCGCCCGGGACCGCCCGGGACCGCCCAGGACCGCCCGGGACGGACCGCCCGGGACGCCCCAGGATGGCCCGGGACCGCCCGGGACCGCCCGGGACCGCCCGGGACTGCCCGGGACCGCTCGAGACCGCAGGGGACCGCCCGGGACCGCCCGGGACCGCCCGGGACCGCCCGGGACCGCACCCGGACCACCCGGGACCGCCCCGGACCGCCCGGGACCGCCCCGGACCGCCCGGGACCGCCCCAGACCGCCCGGGACCGCCCCGGACCGCCCGGGACCGCCCGGGACCGCCCGGGACCGCCCGGGACCGCCCGGGACCGCGCAGGACCGCCCCGGACCGCCCCGGACCGCCCGGGACCGCCCGGGACCGCCCGGGACCGCCCGGGACCGCCACGGACCGCCCGGGACTGCCCGGGACCGCCCGGGACCGCGCAGGACCGCCCCGGACCGCCCCGGACCGCCCGGGACCGCCGGGGACCGCCCGGGACCGCCCCGGACCGCCCCAGACCACCCCGGACCGCCCGGGTCTGCCCCGGACCGCCGGGGACCGCCCCAGACCGCCCGGGACCGCCCGGGACCGCCCGGGACCGCCCGGGACCGCCTGGGACCGCTCGAGACCGCCCGGGACCGCCCGGGACCGCCCCGGACCGCCCCGGACCGCCCGGGACCGCCCCGGACTGCCCGGGACCGCCCTGGACCGCCCGGGACCGCCCGGGACCTCCCGGGACCGCCCGGGACCGCCCGGGACCGCCCGGGACCGCCCCGGACCGCCCGGGACCGCCCCGGAACGCCCGGGACCGCCCTGGTTTGCCCGGGACCGCCCCGGACCGCCCGGGACCGCCCGGGGCCTCCCGGGACCACCCGGGACCGCCCGGGACCGCCCGGGACCGCCCGGGACCGCCCGGGACCGCCCCGGACCGCCCGGGACCACCCCGGACCGCCCGGGGCCGCCCAGGACCGCCCGGGACCGCCCGGGACTGCCCGGGACCGCCCGGGACCGCCTGGGACCGCCCGGGACCGCCCCGGACTGCCCCAGACCGCCCCGGACCGCCCGGGAACGCACCGGGACCTCCCGGGACCGTCCGGGACCGCCCCGGACCGCCCCGGACCGCCCGGGACCGCCCCGGACCGTCCGGGACCGCCCGGACCACCCGGGACCGCCCCGGACCGCCCGGCACCGCCCTGGACCGCCCGGGACCGGCCGGGACCTCCCGGGACCGCCCGGGACCGCCCGGGACCGCCCGGGACCGCCCGGGACCGCCCAGGACCGCCCGGGACCACCCGGGACCGCCCGGGACCGCCCGGGACCGCCCCGGACCGCCCCGGACCGCCCCGGACCGCCCCGGACCGCCTCGGACCGCCCCGGACCGCCGGAGACCGCGCGGGACCGCCCGGGACCGCCCGGGACCGCCCGGGACCGCCCGGGACCGCCCGGGACCGCCCCGGACCGCCCTGGATTGCCCCGAATCGCCCGGGACCGCCCGGGACTGCCCGAGACCGCCCGGGACCACCAGACCGCCCGGGACCACCCGGGACCGCCCGGGACCGCCCGGGACCGCCCGGGACCGCCCCGGACCGCCCGGGACCGCCCAGTACCGCCTGGGACCGCCCGGGGCCGCCCGGGACCGCCCGGGACCGCCCCGGACCGCCCCGGACCGCCCCGGACCGCCCCGGGACCGCCCGGGACCGCCCCGGACCGCCCCGGACCGCCCGGGACAAACCCGGGACCGCCCCGGACCGCCCGGGACGCGCCCCGGACCGTCCGGGACCGCCCTGGACCGCCCGGGACCGCCCCGGACCGCCCGGCACCGCCCCGGACCGCCCGGACCGCCCGGGACCTCCCGGGACCGCCCGGGACCGCCCGGGACCGCCCGGGACCGCCCGGGACCACCCGGGACCGCCCGGGACCGCCCGGGACCGCCCAGGACCGCCCGGGACCGCCCGGGACCGCCCGGGACCGCCCGGGACGGACCGCCCGGGACGGCCCGGGACCGCCCGGGACCGCCCGGGACTGCCCGGGACCGCCCGGGACCGCCCCGGACCACCCGGGACCGCAGGGGACCGCCCGGGACCGCCCGGGACCGCCCGGGACCACCCGGGACCGCACCCGGACCGCCCGGGACCGCCCCGGACCGCCCGGGACCGCCCCGGACCGCCCGGGACCGCCCCGGACCGCCCGGGACCACCCTGGACCGCCCGGGACCGCCCGGGACCGCCCAGGACCGCCCGGGTCCGCCCGGGACCGCGCAGGACCGCCCCGGACCGCCCCGGACCGCCCGGGACCGCCCGGGACCGCCCGGGACCGCCCGGGACCGCGCAGGACCGCCCCGGACCGCCCCGGACCGCCCGGGACCGCCCGGGACCGCCCGGGACCGCCCCGGACCGCCCCGGGACCGCCCCGGACCGCCCGGGACTGCCCCGGACCGCCGGGGCCCGCCACGGACCGCCCGGGACCGCCCGGGACCGCCCGGGACCGCCCGGGACCGCCTGGGACCGCCCGAGACCGCCCGGGACCGCCCGGGACCGCCCCGGACCGCCCCGGACCGCCCGGGACCGCCCCGGACTGCCCGGGACCGCCCTGGACCGCCCGGGGACCGCCCGGGACCTCGCGGGACCGCCCGGGACCGCCCGGGACTGCCCGGGACCGCCCCGGACCGCCCGGGACCGCCCCGGACCGCCCGGGAACCGCCCTGGTTTGCCCGGGACCGCCCCGGACCGCCCGGGACCGCCCGGGGCCTACCGGGACCGCCCGGGACCGCCCGGGACCGCCTGGGACCGCCCGGGACCGCCCGGGACCGCCCCGGACCGCCCGGGACCACCCCGGACCGCCCGGGACCGCCCAGGACCGCCCGGGATCGCCCGGGACCGCCCGGGACCGCCCGGGACCGCCCGGGACCGCCTGGGACCGCCCGGGACCGCCCCGGACTGCTCCGGACCGCCCCGGACCGCCCGGGAACGCATCGGGACCTCCCGGGACCGTCCGGGACCGCCCCGGACCGCCCCGGACCGCCCGGGACCGCCCCGGACCGTCCGGACCGCCCCGGACCGCCCGGGACCGCCCCAGACCGCCCTGGATTGCCCCGAATCGCCCGGGACCGCCCGGGACTGCCCGAGACCGCCCGGGACCACCCGGGACCGCCTGGGACCGCCCGGGGCCGCCCGGGACCGCCCGGGACCGCCCGGGACCGCCCCGGACCGCCCCGGACCACCCGGGACCGCCCGGGACCGCCCCGGACTGCCCCGGACCGCCCGGGACCACCCGGGACCGCCCCGGACCGCCCGGGACCGCCCCGGACCGTCCGGGACCGCCCTGGACCGCCCGGGACCGCCCCGGACCGCCCGGCACCGCCCTGGACCGCCCGGGACCGCCCGGGACCTTCCGGGACCGCCCGGGACCGCCCGGGACCGCCCGGGACCACCCGGGACCGCCCGGGACCGCCCGGGACCGCCCAGGACCGCCCGGGACCGCCCGGGACCGCCCGGGACCGCCCGGAACGGACCACCCGGGACAGCCCGGGACCGCCCGGGACCGCCCGGGACTGCCCGGGACCGCCCGGCACCGCCCGGGACCACCCGGGACCGCAGGGGACCGCCCCGGACCGCCCCGGACCGCCCGGGACCGCCCGGGACCGCCCCGGACCGCCCCGGACCGCCCGGGACCGCCCGGGACCGCCCCGGACCGCCCCGGACCGCCCGGGACCACCCGGGACCGCCCGGGACCGCCCGGGACCGCCCGGGACCGCCCCGGACCGCCCCGGACCGCCCGGGACCGCCCGGGACCGCCCCGGACCGCCCCAGACCGCCCGGGACCACCCGGGACCGCCCCGGACCGCCCGGGACCGCCCCGGACCGTCCGGGACCGCCCTGGACCGCCCGGGACCGCCCCGGACCGCCCGGCACCGCCCTGGTCCGCCCGGGACCGCCCGGGACCTTCCGGGACCGCCCGGGACCGCCCGGGACAGCCCGGGACCACCCGGGACCGCCCGGGACCGCCCGGGACCGCCCGGGACCGCCCGGGACCGCCGGGACCGCCCGGGACCGCCCGGGACGGACCGCCCGGGACGGCCCGGGACCGCCCGGGACCGCCCGGGACTGTCGGGACCGCCCGGGACCGCCCGGGACCACCCGGGACCGCAGGGGACCGCCCGGGACCGCCTGGGACCGCCCGGGACCACCCGGGACCGCACCCGGACCGCCCGGGACCGCCCCGGACCGCCCGGGACCGCCCCGGACCGCCCGGGACCGCCCCGGACCGCCCGGGCCCACCCTGGACCGCCCGGGACCGCCCGGGACTGCCCGGGACCGCCCGGGTCTGCCCGGGACCGCGCAGGACCGCCCCGGACCGCCCCGGACCGCCCGGGACCGCCCGGGACCGCCCGGGACCGCCCGGGACCGCGCAGGACCGCCCCGGACCGCCCCGGACCGCCCGGGACCGCCCGGGACCGCCCGGGACCGCCCCGGACCGCCCCGGACCGCCCCGGACCGCCCGGGACTGCCCCGGACCGCCGGGGCTCGCCACGGACCGCCCGGGACCGCCCGGGACCGCCCGGGACCGCCTGGGACCGCCTGGGACCGCCCGAGACCGCCCGGGACCGCCCGGGACCGCCCCGGACCGCCCCGGACCGCCCGGGACTGCCCCGGACTGCCCGTGACCGCCCTGGACCGCCCGGGACCGCCCGGGACCTCGCGGGACCGCCCGGGACCGCCCGGGACTGCCCGGGACCGCCCCGGACCGCCCGGGACCGCCCCGGACCGTCCGGGACCGCCCTGGTTTGCCCGGGACCGCCCCGGACCGCCCGGGACCGCCCGGGGCCTCCCGGGACCGCCCGGGACCGCCCGGGACCGCCTGGGACCGCCCGGGACCGCCCGGGACCGCCCCGGACCGCCCGGGACCACCCCGGACCGCCCGGGACCGCCCAGGACCGCCCGGGATCGCCCGGGACACCGCCCGGGACCGCCCGGGACCGGCCGGGACTGCCTGGGACCGCCCGGGACCGCCCCGGACTGCTCCGGACCGCCCCGGACCGCCCGGGAACGCATCGGGAACTCCCGGGACCGTCCGGGACCGCCCCGGACCGCCCCGGACCGCCCGGGACCGCCCCGGACCGTCCGGGACCGCCTCGGACCGCCCGGGACCGCCCCGGACCGCCCGGGACCGCCCCGGACCGTCCGGGACCGCCCTGGACCGCCCGGGACCGCCCCGGACCGCCCGGCACCGCCCTGGACCGCTCGGGACCGCCCGGGACCTCCCGGGACCGCCCGGGACCGCCCGGGACCGCCCGGGACCGCCCGGGACCACCCGGGACCGCCCGGGACCGCCCGGGACCGCCCAGGACCGCCCGGGACCGCCCGGGACCGCCCGGGACCGCCCGGGACGGACGGCCCGGGACGGACCGGGACCGCCCGGGACCGCCCGGGACTGCCCGGGACCGCCCGGGACCGCCCGGGACCACCCGGGACCGCAGGGGACCGCCCGGGACCGCCCGCGACTGCCCGGGACCACCCGGGACCGCATCCGGACCGCCCGGGACCGCCCCGGACCGCCCGGGACCGCCCCGGACCGCCCGGGACCGCCCCGGACCGCCCGGGACCGCCCCGGACCGCCCGGGACCACCCTGGACCGCCCGGGACCGCCCGGGACCGCCCGGGACCGCCCGGGTCCGCCCGGGACCGCGCAGGACCGCCCCGGACCGCCCCGGACCGCCCGGGACCGCCCGGGACCGCCCGGGACCGCCCGGGACCGCGCAGGACCGCCCTGGACCGCCCCGGACCGCCCGGGACCGCCCGGGACCGCCCGGGACCGCCCCGGACCGCCCCGGACCGCCCGGGACTGCCCCGGACCGCCGGGGCCCGCCACGGACCGCCCGGGACCGCCCGGGACCGCCCGGGACCGCCCGGGACCGCCTTGGACCGCCCGAGACCGCCCGGGACCGCCCGGGACCGCCCCGGACCGCCCCGGACCGCCCGGGACCGCCCCGGACTGCCCGGGACCGCTCTGGACCGCCCGGGACCGCCCGGGACCTCGCGGGACCGCCCGGGACCGCCCGGGACTGCCCGGGACCGCCCCGGACCGCCCGGGACCGCCCCGGACCGCCCGGGACCGCCCTGGTTTGCCGGGACCGCCCCGGACCGCCCGGGACCGCCCGGGGCCTCCCGGGACCGCCCGGGACCGCCCGGGACCGCCTGGGACCGCCCGGGACCGCCTGGGACCGCCCCGGACCGCCCGGGACCACCCCGGACCGCCCGGGACCGCCCAGGACCGCCCGGGATCACCCGGGACCGCCCGGGACCGCCCGGGACCGCCCGGGACCGCCTGGGACCGCCCGGGACCGCCCCGGACTGCTCCGGACCGCCCCGGACCGCCCGGGAACGCATCGGGACCTCCCGGGACCGTCCGGGACCGCCCCGGACCGCCCTGGACCGCCCGGGACCCGCCCCGGACCGTCCGGGACCGCCCCGGACCGCCCGGGACCGCCCCGGACCCGCCCAGCACCGCCCTGGGACCGCCCGGGACCGCCCGGGACCTCCCGGGACCGCCCGGGACCGCCCGGGACCGCCCGGGACCGCCCGGGACCGCCCGGGACCACCCGGGACCGCCCGGGACCGCCCGGGACCGCCCCGGACCGCCCCGGACCGCCCCGGGCCGCCCCGGACCGCCTCGGACCGCCCCGGACCGCCGGAGACTGCGCGGGACCACCCGGGACCGCCCGGGACCGCCCGGGACCGCCCGGGACCGCCCCGGGCCGCCCCGGACCGCCTCGGACCGCCCCGGACCGCCGGAGACTGCGCGGGACCGCCCGGGACCGCCCGGGACCGCCCGGGACCGCCCGGGACCGCCCCGGACCGCCCCGGACCGCCCCGGACCGCCCGGGACTGCCCCGGACCGCCGGGGCTCGCCACGGACCGCCCGGGACCGCCCGGGACCGCCCGGGACCGCCTGGGACCGCCTGGGACCGCCCGAGACCGCCCGGGACCGCCCGGGACCGCCCCGGACCGCCCCGGACCGCCCGGGACCGCCCCGGACTGCCCGTGACCGCCCTGGACCGCCCGGGACCGCCCGGGACCTCGCGGGACCGCCCGGGACCGCCCGGGACTGCCCGGACCGCCCCGGACCGCCCGGGACCGCCCGGACCGCCCGGGACCGCCCTGGTTTGCCCGGGACCGCCCCGGACCGCCCGGGACCGCCCGGGGCCTCCCGGGACCGCCCGGGACCGCCCGGGACCGCCTGGGACCGCCCCGGGACCGCCCGGGACCGCCCCGGACCGCCCGGGACCACCCCGGACCGCCCGGGACCGCCCAGGACCGCCCGGGATCGCCCGGGACCGCCCGGGACCGCCCGGGACCGCCCGGGACCGCCTGGGACCGCCCGGGACCGCCCCGGACTGCTCCGGACCGCCCTGGACCGCCCGGGAACGCATCGGGACCTCCCGGGACCGTCCGGGACCGCCCCGGACCGCCCCGGACCGCCCGGGACCGCCCCGGACCGTCCGGGACCGCCCCGGACCGCCCGGGACCGCCCCGGACCGCCCGGGACCACCCCGGACCGTCCGGGACCGCCCTGGACCGCCCGGGACCGCCCCGGACCGCCCGGCACCGCCCTGGACCGCTCGGGACCGCCCGGGACCTCCCGGGACCGCCCGGGACCGCCCGGGACCGCCCGGGACCGCCTGGGACCACCCGGGACCGCCCGGGACCGCCCGGGACCGCCCAGGACTGCCCGGGACCGCCCGGGACCGCCCGGGACCGCCCGGGACGGACGGCCCGGGACGACCGGACCGCCCGGGACCGCCCGGGACTGCCCGGGACCGCCCGGGACCGCCCGGGACCACCCGGGACCGCAGGGGACCGCCCGGGACCGCCCGGGACCGCCCGGGACCACCCGGGACCGCACCCGGACCGCCCGGGACCGCCCCGGACCACCCAGGACCGCCCCGGACCGCCCGGGACCGCCCCGGACCGCCCGGGACCGCCCCGGACCGCCCGGGACCACCCTGGACCGCCCGGGACCGCCCGGGACCGCCCGGGACCGCCCGGGTCCGCCCGGGACCGCGCAGGACCGCCCCGGACCGCCCCGGACCGCCCGGGACCGCCCGGGACCGCCCGGGACCGCCCGGGACCGCGCAGGACCGCCCTGGACCGCCCCGGACCGCCCGGGACCGCCCGGGACCGCCCGGACCGCCCGGACCGCCCCGGACCGCCCGGACCGCCCGGGACTGCCCCCGGACCGCCGGGGCCCGCCACGGACCGCCACGGACCGCCCGGGGACCGCCCGGGACCGCCCGGGACCGCCCGGGACCGCCTGGGACCGCCCGAGACCGCCCGGGCCGCCCCGGGACCGCCCCGGACCGCCCGGGACCGCCCCGGACTGCCCGGGACCGCCCTGGACCGCGCGGGACCGCCCGGGACCTCGCGGGACCGCCCGGGACCGCCCGGGACTGCCCGGGACCGCCCCGGACCGCCCGGGACCGCCCCGGACCACCCGGGACCGCCCTGGTTTGCCCGGACCGCCCCGGACCGCCCGGGACCGCCCGGGGCCTCCCGGGACCGCCCGGGACCGCCCGGGACTGCCTGGGACCGCCCGGGACCGCCCGGGAACCGCCCCGGACCGCCCGGGACCACCCCGGACCGCCCGGGACCGCCCAGGACCGCCCGGGATCGCCCGGGACCGCCCGGGACCGCCCGGGACCGCCCGGGACCGCCTGGGACCGCCCGGGACCGCCCCGGACTGCTCCGGACCGCCCCGGACCGCCCGGGAACGCATCGGGACCTCCCGGGACCGTCCGGGACCGCCCCGGACCGCCCCGGACCGCCCGGGACCGCCCCGGACCGTCCGGGACCGCCCCGGACCGCCCGGGACCGCCCCGGACCGCCCAGCACCGCCCTGGACCGCCCGGGACCGCCCGGGACCTCCCGGGACCGCCCGGACCGCCCGGGACCGCCCGGGACCGCCCGGGACCGCCCGGGACCGCCCGGGACCGCCCGGGACCGCCCGGGACCACCCGGGACCGCCCGGGACCGCCCGGGACCGCCCCGGACCGCCCCGGACCGCCCCGGGCCGCCCCAGACCGCCTCGGACCGCCCCGGACCGCCCCGGACCGCCGGAGACTGCGCGGGACCGCCCGGGACCGCCCGGGACCGCCCGGGACCGCCCGGGACCGCCCGGGACCGCCCGGGACCACCCCGGGACCGCCCTGGATTGCCCCGAATCGGCCGGGACCGCCCGGGACTGCCCGAGACCGCCCGGGACCACCCGGGACCGCCCGGGACCGCCCGGGACCGCCCGGGACTGCCCGGGACCGCCCCGGACCGCCCGGGACCGCCCAGTACCGCCTGGGACCGCCGGGGACCGCCCGGGACCGCCCGGGACCGCCCGGGACCGCCCCGGACCGCCCCGGGACCGCCCGGGACCGCCCGGGACGCCCCGGACCGCCCCGGACCGCCCGGGACCACCCAGGACCGCCCCGGACCGCCCGGGACCGCCCCGGACCGTCCGGGACCGCGCCGACCGCCCGGGACCGTCGCGGACCGCCCGGCACCGCCCTGGACCGCCCGGGACCGCCCGGGACCTCCCGGGACCGCCCGGGACCGCCCGGGACCGCCCGGGACCGCCCGGGACCGCCCGGGACCGCCCGGGACCGCCCGGGACTGCCCGGGACCGCCCGGGACCGCCCGGGACCGCCCGGGACCGCCCGGGACCGCCCGGGACCGCCCGGGACCGCCCGGGACCGCCCGGGACGGACCGCCCGGGACGGCCCGGGACCGCCCGGGACCGCCCGGGACTGCCCGGGACCGCCCGGGACCGCCGGGGACTGCCCGGGTCCACAGGGGACCACCCGGGACCGCCCGGGACCGCCTGGGACCGCCCGGGACCGCACCCGGATCACCCGGGACCGACGCGGACCGCCCGGGACCGCCCCGGACCGCCCGGGACCGCCCCGGACCGCCCGGGACCGCCCCGGACCGCCCGGGACCACCCTGGACTGCCCGGGACCGCCCGGGACCGCCCGGGACCGCCCGGGTCCGCCCGGGACCGCGCAGGACCGCCCCGGACCGCCACGGACCGCCCGGGACCGCCAGGGACCGCCCGGGACCGCCCGGGACCGCGCAGGACCGCCCCGGACCGCCCCCGGACCGCCCGGGACCGCCCGGGACCGCCCGGGACCGCCCGGGACCACCACGGACCGCCCGGGACCGCCCGGGACCGCCCGGGACCGCGCAGGACCGCCCCGGACCGCCCCGGACCGCCCGGGACCGCCCGGGACCGCCCAGGACCGCCCCGGACCGCCCCGGACCGCCCCGGACCGCCCCGGACCGCCCGGGACTGCCCCGGACCGCCGGGGCCCGCCACGGACCGCCCGGGACCGCCCGGGACCGCCCGGGACCGCCCGGGACCGCCTGGGACCGCCCGAGACCGCCCGGGACCGCCGGGACCGCCCCAGACCGCCCCGGACCGCCCGGGATCGCCCCGGACTGCCCGGGACCGCCCTGGACGCCCGGGACCGCCCGGGACCTCCCGGGATCGCCCGGGACCGCCCGGGACCGCCCGGGACCGCCCCGGACCGCCCGGGACCGCCCCGGACCGCCCGGGACCGCCCTGGTTTGCCCGGGACCGCCCCGGACCGCGCGGGACCGCCCGGGCCTCCGGGACCGCCCGGGACCGCCCGGGACCGCCCGGGACCGCCCGGGACCGCCCCGGACCGCCCGGGACCGCCCTGGTTTGCCCTGGGACCGCCCCGGACCGCCGGGACCGCCCGGGGCCTCCCGGGACCGCCCGGGACCGCCCGGGACCGCCTGGGACCGCCCGGGACCGCCCGGGACCGCCCCGGACCGCCCGGGACCACCCCGGACCGCCCGGGACCGCCCAGGACCGCCCGGGATCGCCCGGGACCGCCCGGGACCGCCCGGGACCGCCCGGGACCGCCTGGGACCGCCCGGACCGCCCCGGACTGCTTCGGACCGCCCCGGACCGCCCGGGAACGCATCGGGACCTCCCGGGACCGTCCGGGACCGCCCCGGACCGCGCCGAACCGCCCGGGATCGCCCCGGACCGTCCGGGACCGCCCCGGACCGCCCGGGACCGCCCCGGACCGCCCGGGACCGCCCCGGACCGTCCGGGACCGCCCTGGACCGCCCGGGACCGCCCCGGACCGCCCGGCACCGCCCTGGACCGCCCGGGACCGCCCGGGACCTCCCGGGACTGCCCGGGACCGCCCGGGACCGCCCGGGACCGCCCGGGACCACCCGGGACCGCCCGGGACCGCCCGGGACCGCCCGGGACCGCCCGGGACCGCCCGGGACCGCCCGGGACCGCCCGGGACCGCCCCGGACCGCCTCGGACCGCCCCGGACCGCCGGAGACCGCGCGGGACCGCCCGGGACCGCCCAAAACCGCCCGGGACCGCCCGGGACCGCCCGGGACCGCCCCGGACCGCCCTGGATTGCCCCGAATCGCCCGGGACCGCCTGGGACTGCCCGAGACCGCCCGGGACCACCCGGGACCGCCCGGGACCGCCCGGGACCGCCCGGGACCGCCCGGGACCGCCCCGGACCGCCCGGGACCGCCCGTTACTGCCTGGGACCGCCCGGGACCACCCGGGACCGCCCGGGACCGCCCGGGACCTCCCCGGACCGCCCCGGACCGCCCGGGGCGGCCGGGACCGCCCCGGACCGCCCCCGGACCGCCCGGGACCACCCGGGACCGCTCCGGACCGCCCGGGACCGCCCCGGACCGTCTGGGACCGCCCCGGACCGCCCGGGACCGCCCCGGACCACCCGGCACCGCCCTGGACCGCCCGGGACCGCCCGGGACCTCCCGGGACCGCCCGGGACCGCCCGGGACCGCCCGGGACCGCCCGGGACCGCCCGGGACCGCCCGGGACCGCCCGGGACCGCCCGGGACCGCCCAGGACCGCCCGGGACCGCCCGGGACCGCCCGGGACCGCCCGGGACGGACCGCCCGGGACGGCCCGGGACCGCCCGGGACCGCCCGGGACCGCCCGGGACCGCCCGGGACCGCCCGGGACCGCCCGGGACCACCCAGGACCGCCCGGGACCGCCCGGGACCGCACCCGGACCGCCCGGGACCGCCCCGGACCGCCCGGGACCGCCCCGGACCGCCCGGGACCGCCCCGGACCGCCCGGGACCGCCCCGGACCGCCCGGGACCACCCTGGACCGCCCGGGACCGCCCGGGACCGCCCGGGACTGCCCGGGTCCGCCCGGGACCTCGCAGGACCGCCCCGGACCGCCCCGGACCGCCCGGGACCGCCCGGGACCGCCCGGGACCGCCCGGGACCGCCCCCGGACCGCCCGGGACAGCCCGGGACCGCCCGGGACCGCGCAGGACCGCCCCGGACCACCCCGGACCGCCCGGGACCGCCCGGGACCGCCCAGGACCGCCCCGGACCGCCCCGGACCGCCCCGGACCGCCCGGGACCGCCCGGGACCGCCCGGGACCGCCCGGGACCGCCCCGGACCGCCAGGGACCGCCCTGGACCGCCCGGGACCGCCCGGGACCGCGCAGGACCGCCCCGGACCGCCCCGGACCGCCCGGGACCGCCCGGGACCGCCCAGGACCGCCCGGGACCGCCCCGGACCGCCCGGGACCGCCCGGGACCGCCCGGGACCACCCGGGACCGCCCGGGACCGCCCGGGACCGCCCGGGACCGCCCGGGACTGCCCCGGACCGCCCGGGACCGCCCAGTACCGCCTGGGACGGCCCGGGACCGCCCGGGACCGCCCGGGACCGCCTGGGACCGCCCCGGACCGCTCCGGACCGCCCGGGACCGCCCGGGACCGCCCCGGACCGCCCCGGACCGCCCGGGACCACCCGGG
Organism: Petromyzon marinus; assembly: GCF_048934315.1. NCBI lineage: Eukaryota > Metazoa > Chordata > Hyperoartia > Petromyzontiformes > Petromyzontidae > Petromyzon > Petromyzon marinus. The sequence goes on from NW_027423528.1 coordinate 55,978, forward strand.
ACCGCCCCGGACCGACCGGGACCGCCCCGGACCGTCCGGGACCGCCCCGGACCGCCCGGGACCGCCCCGGACCGCCCGGCACCGCCCTGGACCGCCCGGGACCGCCCGGGACCTCCCGGGACCGCCCGGGACCGCCCGGGACCGCCCGGGACCGCCCGGGACCACCCGGGACCGCCCAGGACCGCCCGGGACCGCCCGGGACCGCCCAGGACCGCCCGGGACGGACCGCCCGGGATGGCCCGGGACCGCCCGGGACCGCCCGGGACCGCCCGGGACCGCCCGGGACCGCCCAGGACCGCCCGGGACCGCCCGGGACCGCACCCGGACCGCCCGGGACCGCCCCGGACCGCCCGGGACCGCCCCGGACCGCCCGGGACCGCCCCGGACCGCCCGGGACCGCCCCGGACCGCCCGGGACCGCCCCGGACCGCCCGGGACCACCCTGGACCGCCCCGGACCGCCCGGGACAGCCCGGGACCGCCCGGGACCGCGCAGGACCGCCCCGGACCACCCCGGACCGCCCGGGACCGCCCGGGACCGCCCAGGACCGCCCCGGACCGCCCCGGACCGCCCCGGACCGCCCGGGACCGCCCGGGACCGCCCGGGACCGCCCGGGACCGCCCCGGACCGCCCGGGACCGCCCGGGACCGCCCGGGACCACCCGGGACCGCCCGGGACCGCCCGGGACCGCCCGGGACCGCCCGGGACCGCCCCGGACCGCCCGGGACCGCCCAGTACCGCCTGGGACGGCCCGGGACCGCCCGGGACCGCCCGGGACCGCCCGGGACCGCCCCGGACCGCCCCGGACCGCCCGGGACCGCCCGGGACCGCCCCGGACCGCCCCGGACCGCCCGGGACCACCCGGGACCGCCCCAGACCGACCGGGACCGCCCCGGACCGTCCGGGACCGCCCCGGACCGCCCGGGACCGCCCCGGACCGCCCGGCACCGCCCTGGACCGCCCGGGACCGCCCGGGACCTCCCGGGACCGCCCGGGACCGCCCGGGACCGCCCGGGACTGCCCGGGACCACCCGGGACCGCCCAGGACCGCCCGGGACCGCCCGGGACCGCCCAGGACCGCCCGGGACGGACCGCCCGGGATGGCCCGGGACCGCCCGGGACCGCCCGGGACCGCCCGGGACCGCCCGGGACCGCCCAGGACCGCCCGGGACCGCCCGGGACCGCACCCGGACCGCCCGGGACCGCCCCGGACCGCCCGGGACCGCCCCGGACCGCCCGGGACCGCCCCGGACCGCCCGGGACTGCCCCGGACCGCCCGGGACCGCCCCGGACCGCCCGGGACCACCCTGGACCGCCCCGGACCGCCCGGGACAGCCCGGGACCGCCCGGGACCGCCCCGGACCGCCCGGGACCGCCCGGGACCGCCCGGGACCACCCGGGACCGCCCGGGACCGCCCGGGACCGCCCGGGACCGCCCGGGACCGCCCCGGACCGCCCGGGACCGCCCAGTACCGCCTGGGACGGCCCGGGACCGCCCGGGACCGCCCGGGACCGCCCAGGACCGCCCCGGACCGCCCCGGACCGCCCGGGACCGCCCGGGACCGCCCCGGACCGCCCCGGACCGCCCGGGACCACCCGGGAACGCCCCGGACCGCCTGGGACCGCCCCGGACCGTCCGGGACCGCCCCGGACCGCCCGGGACCGCCCCGGACCGCCCGGCACCGCCCTGGACCGCCCGGGACCGCCCGGGACCGCCCGGGACCTCCCGGGACCGCCCGGGACCGCCCGGGACCGCCCGGGACCACCCGGGACCGCCCAGGACCGCCCGGGACCGCCCGGGACCGCCCAGGACCGCCCGGGACGGACCGCCCGGGACCGCCCGGGACCGCCCAGGACCGCCCGGGACGGACCGCCCGGGACGGCCCGGGACCGCCCGGGACCGCCCGGGACCGCCCGGGACCGCCCGTGACCGCCCGGGACCGCCCGGGACCGCCCGGGACCGCCCAGGACCGCCCGGGACTGCCCGGGACCGCACCCGGACCGCCCGGGACCGCCCCGGACCGCCCGGGACCGCCCCGGACCGCCCGGGACCGCCCCGGACCGGCCGGGACCGCCCCGGACCGCCCGGGACCACCCTGGACCGCCCGGGACCGCCCGGGACCGCCCGGGTCCGCCCGGGACCTCGCAGGACCGCCCCGGACCGCCCCGGACCGCCCGGGACCGCCCGGGACCTCCCGGGACCGCCCGGGACCGCCCCGGACCGCCCGGGACAGCCCGGGACCGCCCGGGACCGCGCAGGACCGCCCCAGACCGCCCCGGACCGCCCGGGACCGCCCGGGACCGCCCAGGACCGCCCCGGACCGCCCCGGACTGCCCCGGACCGCCCGGGACTGCCCCGGACCGCCGGGGACCGCCCCAGACCGCCGGGGACCGCCCTGGACCGCGCAGGACGGCCCCGGACCGCCCCGGACCGCCAGGGACCGCCCGGGACCGCCCGGGACCGCCCGGGACCGCCCGGGACCGCCCGGGACCGCCCCGGACGGCCCCGGACCGCCCGGGACCGCCCCGAACCGCCCGGGACCACCCTGGACCGCCCGGGACCGCCCGGGACCTCCCGGGACCGCCCGGGACCGCCCGGGACCGCCCGGGACCGCCCCGGACCGCCCGCAACCGCCCCGGACCGCCCGCGACCGCCCCGGACCGCCCGGGACCGCCTGGGACCGCCCGGGACCGCCCGGGACCGCCCGGGACCGCCCGGGACCGCCCGGGACCGCCCCGGACCGCCCCGGACCGCCCCGGACCACCCCGGACTGCCCGGGACCGCGCAGGATCGCCCGGGACCGCCCGGGAACGCACCGGGACCTCCCGGGACCGCCCGGGACCGCCCCGGACCGCCCCGCACCGCCCGGGACCGCCCCGGACCGTCCAGGACCGCCCCGGACCGCCCGGGATCGCCCCGGACCGCCCGGCACCGCCCAGGACCGCCCGGGACCGCCCGGGACCGCAGGGGACCGCCCGGGACCGCCCAGGACCGCCCGGGACCGCCCAGGACCGCACCCGGACCGCCCGGGACCGCCCCGGACCGCCCGGGACCGCCCCGGACCACCCGGGACCGCCCCGGTCCGCCCGGGACCGCCCTGGACCGCCCGGGACCGCCCGGGACCGCCGGGACCGCCCGGGACCGCCCGGGACCGCGCAGGACCGCCCCGGACCGCCCCGGACCGCCCGGGACCGCCCGGGACCGCCCGGGACCGCCCGGGACCGCCACGGACCGCCCGGGACCGCCCGGGACCGCCCGGGACCGCCCCGGACCACCCGGGACAGCCCGGGACCGCCCGGGACCGCGCAGGACCGCCCCGGACCGCCCCGGACCGCCCGGGACCGCCCGGGACCGCCCAGGACCGCCCCGGACCGCCCCGGACCGCCCCGGACCACCCGGGACCGCCCGGGACCGCCCGGGACCGCCCGGGACCGCCCCGGACCGCCGGGAACCGCCCCGGACCGCCCGGGACCGCCCGGGACCGCGCAGGACCGCCCCGGACCGCCCCGGACCGCCCGGGTCCGCCCGGGACCGCCCGGGACCGCCCGGGACCGCCTGGGACCGCCCGGGACCACCCGGGACCGCCCAGGACCGCCCGGGACCGCCCGGGACCACCCGGGACCGCCCGGGACGGACCGCCCGGGACGGCCCGGGACCGCCCGGGACCGCCCGGGACCGCCCGGGACCGCCCGGGACCGCCCGGCACCGCCCGGGACCGCCCGGGACCGCCAAGGACCGCCCGGGACTGCCCGGGACCGCACCCGGACCGCCCGGGACCGCCGCGGACCGCCCGGTACCGCCCCGGACCGCCCGGGACCGCCCCGGACCGCCCGGGACCGCCCCGGACCGCCCGGGACCACCCTGGACCGCCCGGGACCGCCCGGGACCGCCCGGGACCGCCCGGGTCCGCCTGGGACCTCGCAGGACCGCCCCGGACCGCCCCGGACCGCCCGGGACCGCCCGGGACCGCCCGGGACCGCCCGGGACCGCCCCGGACCGCCCGGGACAGCCCTGGACCGCCCGGGACCGCGCAGGACCGCCCCAGACCGCCCCGGACCGCCCGGGACCGCCCGGGACCGCCCAGGACCGCCCCGGACCGCCCCGGACTGCCCCGGACCGCCCGGGACTGCCCCGGACCGCCGGGGACCGCCCCGGACCGCCCGGGACCGCCCGGGACCGCGCAGGACGGCCCCGGACCACCCCGGACCGCCCGGGACCGCCCGGGACCGCCCGGGACCGCCCGGGACCGCCCGGGACCGCCCGGGACCGCCCCGGACCGCCCCGGACCGCCCGGGACCGCCCCAACCCGCCCGGGACCGCCCTGGACCGCCCGGGACCGCCCGGGACCTCCCGGGACCGCCCGGGACCGCCCGGGACCGCCCGGGACCGCCCCGGACCGCCCGCGACCGCCCCGGACCGCCCGCGACCGCCCCGGACCGCCCGGGACCGACTGGGACCGCCCGGGACCGCCCGGGACCGCCCGGGACCGCCCGGGACTGCCCCGGACCGCCCCGGACCGCCCCGGACCACCCCGGACTGCCCGGGACCGCGCAG
>NW_027423529.1:0-25000 GCF_048934315.1 Petromyzon marinus
GACTGTATGTGTCTCTGTGTGTGTCTCTGTGTGTGTCTCTGTGTCTCTGTGTGTGTCTCTATGTGTCTCTGTGTGTCTCTGTGTGTGTCTGTGTGTGTCTATGTGTCTCAGTGTGTGTCTCTGTGTGTGTCTCTGTGTGTGTCTCTACGTGTCTCTGTGTGTCTGTGTGTGTCTCTGTGTGTGTCTATGTGTGTCTGTGTGTGTCTATGTGTCTGTGTGTGTGTCTTTGTGTGTGTGTGTCTCTGTGTAAGTCCATGTGTCTGTGTGTGTCTCTATGTGTCTTTGTGTGTGTCTCTGTGTGTGTGTCTCTGTGTGTGTGTCTCTGTGTGTGTGTCTCTATGTGTCTCTGTGTGTCTCTGTGTGTCTGTGTGTCTCTGTATGTGTCTGTGTGTGTCTGTGTGTGTCTCTGTGTGTGTCTGTATGTGTCTCTGTGTGTGTCGGTCTGTGTCTCTGTGTGTGTCTCTGTGTATGTCTGTGTGTGTCTGTGTGTCTCTGTGTCTCTGTGTGTGTCTGTGTCTCTGTGTGTCTGTGTTTGTCTCTGTGTGTGTGTGTCTCTGTGTGTGTCTCTGTGTAAGTCTATGTGTCTCTGTGTGTGTCTGTATGTGTCTCTGTGTGTGTGTCTGTGTGTGTGTCTGTCTGTGTCTCTGTGTGTGTCTGTGTGTGTGTGTGTCTGTGAGTGTGTGTCTGTGTGTGTCTCTGTGTGTCTGTGTGTGTGTGTCTCTGTGTGTCTCTATGTGTCTCTATGTGTCTCTGTGTGTGTCTGTGTGTGTGTGTGTCTGTGTGTGTCTGTGTGTGTGTGTCTCTGTGTGTCTCTATGTGTCTCTGTGTGTGTCTGCAGGTGCCTGTGTGTGTCTATGTGTGTGTCTCTGTGTAAGTCTATGTGTGTCTCTGTGTCTCTGTGTGTCTCTGTGTGTGTCTCTGTGTGTGTGTGTCTCTGTGTGTGTCTATGTGTCTCTGTGTGTGTGTCTGTGTCTCTGTGTGTGTGTGTCTGCGTGTCTCTGTGTGTGTCTGTGTGTTTCTGTCTGTGTTTCTGTACGTGTCTATGTGTGTCTCTCTGTGTGTCTCTGTGTGTGTCTCTGTGTGTGTCTCTGTGTGTGTCTGTATGTGTGTCTCTAGGTGTGTCTCTGTGTCTCTGTGTGTGTCTATGTGTGTCTGTGTGTCTCTGTGTTTGTCTATGTGTGTCTGTGTGTCTTTATGTGTGTCTGTGTGTGTCTCTGTGTAAGTCTCTGTGTGTCTCTGTGTGTGTCTATGTGTGTGTCTGTGTGTCTCTGTGTGTGTCTGTGTGTGTGTCTGTGTGTGTCTATGTGTGTCTCTGTGTAAGTCTATGTGTGTCTCTGTGTGTGTGTGATTCTGTGTGTGTCTCTGTGTAAGTCTATGTGTCTGTGTGTGTCTCTATGTGTCTTTGTGTGTGTGTATCTGTGTGTGTGTCTCTGTCTATGTGTCTCTGTGTAAGTCTCTGTGTGTTTGTGTGTCTCTGTGTGTGTCTATGTGTCTCTGTGTGTCTCTATGTGTGTCTCTGTGTGTCTATGTGTCTGTGTGTGTCTCTGTGTTAGTCTATGTGTGTCTGTCTGTGTGTATGTGTGTCTGTGTGTCTCTATGTGTGTCTGTGTGTCTCTATGTGTGTCTGTGTGTCTCTGTGTGTATCTGTGTGTGTCTCTATGTGTGTCTGTGTGTCTCTGTGTGTGTCTGCAGGTGGCTGTGTGTGTGCTGCGGGTGTCTCTCTGTGTGCTGTGTGTTTCTGTGTAAGTCTCTGTGTCTGTGTGTCTATGTGTGTGTGTGTGTCTATGTGTCTCTGTGTAAGTGTGTCTATGTGTCTATGTGTGTCTCTGTGTCTCTGTGTGTGTCTGCAGGTGGCTGTGTCTGTGCTGCGGGTGTCTCTCTGTGTGCTGTGGTCCCTGCGAGACTTTTCCCACGGAGCGGATCGACTGTTGCCCGGTGTCCTGGAGCGTCACCGTGGGGCTCACGACCTCATAGCTGCACAAGTAGCGGCAGCAGCAGCAGCACAACCGCTGTCCCACCCATCATGCACCGCGCCTGGTACGCACACAGACCCCATAGAGACCTCATAGAGACCTCATAGAGACCTCATAGAGACCCCATAGAGACCCATAGAGACCTCATAGAGACTCCATAGAGACCCATAGAGACCTCATAGAGACCTCATAGAGACCCATAGAGACCTCATAGAGACCTCATAGAGACTCCATAGAGACCCATAGAGACCTCATAGAGACCTCATAGAGACCCATAGAGACCTCATAGAGACCCCATAGAGACCTCATAGAGACCTCATAGAGACCTCATAGAGACCCACAGAGACCTCATAGAGACCCCATAGAGACCTCATAGAGACCTCATAGAGACCCATAGAGACCCATAGAGACCCCATAGAGACCCATAGAGACCTCATAGAGACCTCATAGAGACCCATAGAGACCTCATAGAGACCTCATAGAGACCCCATAGATACCCATAGAGACCTCATAGAGACCCACAGAGACCTCATAGAGACCCCATAGAGACCTCATAGAGACCCATAGAGACCCATAGAGACCTCATAGAGACCCATAGAGACCCACAGAGACCTCATAGAGACCCTCTGTGTCTCTCTTTCTGTGTCTCTGTGTCTCTGTCTCTCTGTGTCTCTGTCTCTCTCTGTCTCTATCTCTGTCTCTGTGTCTCTGTCTCTCTGTCTCTGTGTCTCTGTGTCTCTCTGTCTCTGTGTCTCTGTGTCTCTCTGTCTCTGTCTCTCTGTGTCTCTGTGTCTCTGTCTCTCTGTGTCTCTGTGTCTCTCTGTCTCTCTGTGTCTCTCTGTCTCTGTGTCTCTCTGTCTCTGTGTCTCTGTGTCTCTCTGTCTCTGTGTCTCTTTGTCTCTGTGTCTCTGTGTCTCTCTGTCTCTGTGTCTCTCTGTCTCTGTGTCTCTCTGTCTCTCTGTCTCTGTGTCTCTCTGTCTCTGTGTCTCTGTGTCTCTCTGTCTCTGTCTCTCTGTGTCTCTGTGTCTCCCTGTGTCTCTGTGTCTCTGTGTCTCTCTTTCTCTGTCTCTCTGTCTCTGTCTGACTGTCTTTGTGTCTCTGTCTCTCTGTTTGACTGTCTCTGTGTCTCTGTGTCTCTGTCCCTGTGTCTTTGTCTCTCTGACTGACTGTCTCTGTGTCTCTGTCTCTCTCTGTCTAACTGTCTCTGTGTCTCTGTGTCTCTGTCTCTCTCTGTCTGACTGTCTCTGTGTCTCTGTGTCTCTGTCTCTCTCTGTCTGACTGTCTCTGTGTCTCTGTCTCTGTGTCTCTGTGTCTCTGTCTGACTGTCTCTGTGTCTCTGTGTCTCTGTGTCTCTGTCTGACTGTCTCTGTGTCTCTGTCTCTCTGTCTCTGTCTGACTGTCTCTGTGTCTCTGTCTCTCTCTGTCTGACTGTCTCTGTCTCTCTGTGTCTCTGTCTCTGTGTCTCTGTGTCTTTGTCTGACTGTCTCTGTGTCTCTGTCTCTCTGTCTCTGTCTGACTGTCTCTGTGTCTCTCTGTCTCTGTCTCTCTGTCTCTGACTGACTGTCTCTGTGTCTCTGTGTCTCTGTCTCTCTCTGTCTGACTGTCTCTGTGTCTCTGTCTCTCTCTGTCTGACTGTCTCTGTGTCTCTGTCTCTCTGTCTCTGTCTGACTGTCTCTGTGTCTCTGTCTCTGTGTCTCTGTGTCTCTGTCTGACTGTCTCTGTGTCTCTGTCTCTCTGTCTCTGTCTGACTGTCTCTGTGTCTCTGTGTCTCTGTCTCTGTCTCTCTGTCTCTGTCTCTGTCTGACTGTCTCTGTGTCTCTGTCTCTCTGTCTCTGTCTGACTGTCTCTGTGTCTCTGTCTCTGACTGACTGTCTCTGTGTCTCTGTGTCTCTGTCTCTCTCTGTCTGACTGTCTCTGTGTCTCTGTCTCTCTCTGTCTGACTGTCTCTGTGTCTCTGTCTCTGACTGACTGTCTCTGTGTCTCTGTGTCTCTGTCTCTCTCTGTCTGACTGTCTCTGTGTCTCTGTCTCTCTCTGTCTGACTGTCTCTGTGTCTCTGTGTCTCTGTGTCTCTGTCTCTCTGTCTCTGTCTCTGTCTGACTGTCTCTGTGTCTCTGTCTCTCTGTCTCTGTCTGACTGTCTCTGTGTCTCTGTGTCTCTGTGTCTCTGTGTCTCTGTCTCTCTGTCTCTGTCTCTGTCTGACTGTCTCTGTCTCTGTGTCTCTCCCCCAGTGGTTCTGAGTGCGACTCAAGACGAAGACAAACACTGGGCAACGGTGAGACACCGCCTGTCTCTCTGTCTCTCTGTCTCTGTCTGTCTCTGTGTGTGTCTCTGTCTCTGTGTGTGTCTCTGTGTGTCTGTGTGTCTGTGTGTGTGTGTCTGTGTGTGTCTCTGTGTGTCTGTGTGTGTCTCTGTGTGTGTGTCTGTGTGTCTGTGTGTTGTGTGTCTCTGTCTGTCTCTGTCTGTCTCTGTGTGTCTCTGTCTTTCTCTGTGTGTATCTCTGTGTGTCTGTGTGTCTGTGTGTCTGTTTGTGTGTCTGTGTGTCTGTTTGTGTGTCTCTGTGTCTGTGTGTGTCTCTGTGTGTGTGTCTGTGTGTCTGTGTGTCTCTGTGTCTGTGTGTGTCTCTGTGTGTCTGTGTGTGTCTCTGTGTGTGTGTCTGTGGTTGTCTGTGTGTCTGTGTGTCTGTCTGTGTGTCTCTGTGTCTGTGTGACTGTGTCTGCGTGTCTATCTGTGTGTCTCTCTGTGTGACTGTGTGTCTCTGTGTGTGTCTGTGTGTCTATCTGTGTCTGTGTGTGTCTATCTGCGTGTCTGTGTGTCTCTGTGTGTGTCTGTGTGTCTGTGTGTGTGTCTATCTGTGTGTCTCTGTGTGTGTGTGTCTATCTGTGTGTCTGTGTGTGTCTATCTGTGTGTCTCTGTGTGTCTCTGTGTCTGTGTGTCTGTGTGTGCCTCTGTGTCTGTGTGTGTGTCTATCTGTGTGTCTCTGTGTCTGTGTGTGTCTATCTGTGTGTCTGTGTGTCTCTGTGTGTGTCTGTGTGTCTGTGTGTGTCTATCTGTGTGTCTCTGTGTGTGTCTATCTGTGTGTCTGTGTGTATCTAACTGTGTGTCTGTGTGTGTCTAACTGTGTGTCTGTGTGTCTGTGTTTCTCTGTGTCTGTGTGTGTGTCTATCTGTGTGTCTGTGTGTCTATCTGTATGTCTGTGTGTGTCTCTGTGTGTGTCTCTGTGTGTCTATCTGTGTGTCTGTGTGAGTGTCTATCTGTGAGTGTCTATCTGGGAGTGTCTATCTGTGTGTCTCTGTGAGTGTCTATTTGTGAGTGTCTATCTGTGAGTGTCTATCTGTGTGTGTCTATCTGTGTGTGTGTCTATCTGTGTGTGTCTATGTCTATCTGTGTGTCTAACTGTGTGTGTCTATGTGTCTCTGTGTGTGTCTAACTGTGTTTGTCTGTGTAGAGGTGTGCAGACGACAAAGCAGAGATGACTAGAGGTCTCCTGAGACAGCTGAGAGAGAGCCTGAGGTGAGAGACACAGAGACACAGAGACACAGAGACACAGAGACACACACAGAGACACACACAGAGATGACTAGAGGTCTCCTGAGACAGCTGAGAGAGAGCCTGAGGTGAGAGACACAGAGACACAGAGATACAGATAGACACAGAGACACAGAGACACACAGAGACACAGAGACACAGAGACACACACAGAGACACAGAGACACAGAGACACACACAGAGACACACACAGAGATGACTAGAGGTCTCCTGAGACAGCTGAGAGAGAGCCTGAGGTGAGAGACACAGAGACACAGAGATACAGATAGACACAGAGACACAGAGACACACAGAGACACAGAGACACAGAGACACACACAGAGACACAGAGACACAGAGACACACACAGAGACACACACAGAGATGACTAGAGGTCTCCTGAGACAGCTGAGAGAGAGCCTGAGGTGAGAGACACAGAGACACAGAGATACAGATAGACACAGAGACACAGAGACACACAGAGACACAGAGACACAGAGACACACACAGAGACACAGAGACACAGAGACACACACAGAGACACACACAGAGATGACTAGAGGTCTCCTGAGACAGCTGAGAGAGAGCCTGAGGTGAGAGACACAGAGACACAGAGACACAGAGACACACACAGAGACACAGAGACACACACAGAGACACACACACAGAGACACAGAGACACAGAGACACACAGAGACACAGAGATACAGAGACACACACAGAGACACAGAGACACACACAGAGACACACACACAGAGACACAGAGACACAGAGACACACAGAGACACAGACACACAGACACACACACAGACACACACACACAGACACACACACAGACACACACACAGAGACACACAGAGACACACAGAGACACAGAGAGACACACACAGAGACACACAGAGACACACAGAGACACAGATACACACAGAGACACAGAGACACACACAGAGACACACACAGAGACACAGAGACACAGAGACACACAGAGACACACACAGAGACACACAGAGACACACAGAGACACAGAGAGACACACACAGAGACACACACAGAGACACACACAGAGACACAGAGACACAGAGACACACACAGAGACACACACAGAGACACACACAGATAGACACAGAGACACACAGAGACACAGAGACACACATAGACACAGAGACACAGAGACACACACAGAGACACACACAGAGACACACACAGATAGACACAGAGACACACAGACACAGAGACACAGAGACACAGAGACACACACAGACACACAGAGACACACACAGAGACACACACAGAGACACAGAGACACACACAGAGACACAGAGACACAGAGACACACAGACACACAGAGACACACACAGAGACAGAGAGACACACACAGAGACACAGAGACACAGAAACACACACAGAGACACAGAGACACACACAGAGACACAGAGACACAGAGACACACAAAGACACAGAGACACACACAGAGACACAGAGACACAGAGACACACAGAGACACAGAGACACACACAGAGACACAGAGACACAGACACACAGAGACACAGAGACACACAAAGACACACACAGAGACACACACAGAGACACACAGAGACACACAGAGACACAGAGACACACTCACACACAGAGACACACAGAGACACACAGAGACACACACACAGAGATACACAGAGACACAGAAACACAGAGACACAGAGACACAGTGACACACACAGAGACACACAGAGACACACAGAGACACACACACAGACACAGAGACACACAGACACAGAGACACAGAGACACACACAGAGACACAGAGACACACACAGACACACACACAAAGACACAGAGACACAGACACACAGATACACACAGACACAGAGACACACATAGACACACAGAGACACAGAGACACACAGAGACAGACACAGAGACACACAGACACAGAGACACAGATACGCACAGAGACACACACAGAGACACACACAGAGACACAGAGACACAGAGACACAGAGACACACACAGAGACACAGGGACACACACAGAGACACAGAGACACACACAGAGACACAGAGACACAGACACACAGAGACACACACAGACACAGAGACACAGAGACACACAAAGACACACACAGAGACACACACGGAGACACACAGAGACACACAGAGACACAGAGACACACTCACACACAGAGACACACAGAGACACACAGAGACACACACACAGAGACACACAGAGATACACAGAGACACAGAAACACAGAGACACAGAGACACAGTGACACACACAGAGACACACAGAGACACACAGAGACACACACACAGACACAGAGACACACAGACACAGAGACACAGAGACACACACAGACACACAGAGACACACACAGACACACACACAGAGACACAGAGACACAGACACACAGATACACACAGACACAGAGACACAGATACACAGAGACACACATAGACACACAGAGACACAGAGACACAGAGACACACAGAGACAGACACAGAGACACACAGACACAGAGACACAGATACACACAGAGACACAGAGACACAGACACACACAGAGACACACACAGAGACACACGCAGAGACACACACAGAGACACAGACACACACAGAGACACACACAGAGACACACACAGAGACACTCACAGACACACACACAGACACACACACAGACACACAGAGACACACGCAGAGACACAGACACACAGAAACACACAGACACACACACAGACACACACACAGACACCCACACACAGACACACACAGACGCACAAACACACACACAGACACACAGAGACACACAGGGAGACACAGAGACATACAGACACACAGACACACACATAGAGACACACAGACACACACAGAGACACACAGAGACACACACAGACACACACAGAGACACACACATGCAGAGACACACAGAGACACACAGAGACACACACAGACACACACAGAGACACACACAGAGACAACAAAGACAAAGATCCCCCATATAGCCTTAACAGACTGTAGGGGCAAGTGCTGTTAGCGAGCACCTATGAAGGCCGGAACGGTACACGAGGGGGTGGGTGGCCAGCACCACGCCCGACCGCCTTTGTATCCCCAGTGGCGATGTTTACACACCGCTACACCAGGTACTCATTTGAGGCTGAGTCGACCTAGGGGAGGCCCGGGACCGGTTCAGATAATCGTCACTGGTGTTGGCCGTGAGCGGGAATCGAACCCGGGTCGCCAGGTTCATAGCGCAGCGTAGCGCTAACCGCTACACTATCGCTCCCCACCACATACAGAGACACTCACACAGAGACACACAGAGACACAGAGACACAGAGAGACACAGAGAGACAAACAGAGACACATACACAGACACACACACAGAGACACACACAGAAACACACACAGAGACACACACACAGACACACACAGAGACACATACACAGACACACACACAGAGACACACACAGAAACACACACAGAGACACACACACAGACACACACAGAGACACACACACAGAGACACACACACAGACACACACAGAGACAGAGAGTGGAGCTTCTCTCACCCCGTGTCTCTCTCTCCCCGTGTCTCTCTCCCCGTGTCTCTCTCCCCGTGTCTCTCTCCCCGTGTCTCTCTCTCCCCGTGTCTCTCTCACCGTGTCTCTCTCCCCGTGTCTCTCTCCCCGTGTCTCTCTCCCCGTGTCTCTCTCCCCGTGTCTCTCTCCCCGTGTCTCTCTCCCCGTGTCTCTCTCCCCGTGTCTCTCTCTCCCCGTGTCTCTCTCCCCGTGTCTCTCTCCCCGTGTCTCTCTCCCCGTGTCTCTCTCCCCGTGTCTCTCCCCCCGTGTCTCTCCCCCCGTGTCTCTCCCCGTGTCTCTCTCTCCCCGTGTCTCTCCCCCCGTGTCTCTCCCCGTGTCTCTCTCTCCCCGTGTCTCTCCCCCCGTGTCTCTCCCCCCGTGTCTCTCCCCGTGTCTCTCTCTCCCCGTGTCTCTCCCCCCGTGTCTCTCCCCGTGTCTCTCTCTCCCCGTGTCTCTCCCCCCGTGTCTCTCTCCCCGTGTCTCTCCCCCCGTGTCTCTCTCCCCGTGTCTCTCTCTCGGTGTCTCTCTCCCCGTGTCTCTCTCTCTCGGTGTCTCTCTTACCGTGTCTCTCTCCCCGTGTCTCTCTCTCCCCGTGTCTCTCTCCCCGTGTCTCTCTCCCCGTGTATCTCTCCCCGTGTCTCTCTCTCGGTGTCTCTCTCCCCGTGTCTCTCTCTCCCCGTGTCTCTCTCTCCCCGTGTCTCTCTCCCCGTGTCTCTCTCCCCGTGTATCTCTCCCCGTGTCTCTCTCTCGGTGTCTCTCTCCCCGTGTCTCTCTCTCCCCGTGTCTCTCCCCGTGTCTCTCTCCCCGTGTCTCTCTCCCCGTGTCTCTCTCTGCGTCTCTCTCCGTGTCTCTCTCTCCGTGTGTCTCTCTCCTCGTGTCTCTCTCTCCCCGTGTCTCTCTCCCCGTGTCTCTCTCACCGTGTCTCTCCCCGTGTCTCTCTCCCCGTGTCTCTCCCCCCGTGTCTCTCTCCCCGTGTCTCTCTCTCTCCCCGTGTCTCTCTCCCCGTGTCTCTCCCCCCGTGTCTCTCTCTCCCCGTGTCTCTCTCTCTCTCACCGTGTCTCTCTCTCCGTGTCTCTCTCTCTCACCGTGTCTCTCTCCCCGTGTCTCTCACCGTCTCTCTCTCCCCGTGTCTCTCACCGTGTCTCTCTCACTCACCGTGTCTCTCCCCCCGTGTCTCTCTCTCACCGTGTCTCTCTCCCCGTGTCTCTCTCCCCGTGTCTCTCCCCGTCTCTCTCCCCGTGTCTCTCACCGTGTCTCTCTCTCTCCCCATGTCTCCCCGTGTCTCTCACCGTGTCTCTCCCCGTGTCTCTCTCCCCGTGTCTCTCTCCCCGTGTCTCTCACCGTGTCTCTCTCCCCGTGTCTCTCCCCGTGTCTCTCTCCCCGTGTCTCTCTCCCCCTGTTTCTCTCTCGCCGTGTCTCTCTCCCCGTGTCTCTCTCCCCGTGTCTCTCTCTCTCTCACCGTGTCTCTCTCTCCGTGTCTCTCTCTCTCACTGTGTCTCTCTCCCCGTGTCTCTCACCGTCTCTCTCTCCCCGTGTCTCTCACCGTGTCTCTCTCACTCACCGTGTCTCTCCCCCCGTGTCTCTCTCTCACCGTGTCTCTCTCACCGTGTCTCTCTCCCCGTGTCTCTCCCCGTCTCTCTCCCCGTGTCTCTCACCGTGTCTCTCTCTCTCCCCGTGTCTCCCCGTGTCTCTCACCGTGTCTCTCCCCGTGTCTCTCTCCCCGTGTCTCTCTCCCCGTGTCTCTCTCCGTGTCTCTCCCCATGTCTCTCACCGTGTCTCTCTTCCCGTGTCTCTCTCTCTCCCCGTGTCACTCCCCGTGGCTCTCTCCCCGTGTCTCTCTCCCCGTGTCTCTCCCCGTGTCTCTCTCCCCGTGTCTCTCTCTCACCGTCTCTCTCCCCGTGTCTCTCTCCCCGTGTCTCTCTCCCCGTGTCTCTCTCTCACCGTCTCTCTCCCCGTGTCTCTCTCTCCCCGTGTCTCTCTCCCCGTGTCTCTCTATCCCCGTGTCTCTCTCCCCGTGTCTCTCTCCCCGTGTCTCTCTCCCCGTGTCTCTCTCTCACCGTGTCTCTCCCCGTGTCTCTCTCCCCGTGTCTCTCCCCGTGTCTCTCTCCCCGTGTCTCTCTCCCCGTGTCTCTCTCCCCCAGCCCGTCCGTGCTCTCTCCACTGCTACGCTGTACCCAGCGTCCGGACTTCCTGTCGCCTGATGTGGCTCGCTCACTCACACGGATCTTCCTGCAAGAGCGTGGTCCCGGTGAGTCACCTGACTCAGTCTGACTCACTCACTGACTCACTCACTCACTCACTGACTCACTGTGACTGACTCACTGTGACTGACTCACTGTGACTGACTCACTGTGACTGACTCGCTCACTCACACGGATCTTCCTGCAGGAACGTGGTCCCGGTGAGTCACCTGACTCACTCTGACTCACTCACTGACTCACTCACTCACTCACTGTGACTGACTCACTGTGACTGACTCACTGTGACTGGCTCGCTCACTCACACGGATCTTCCTGCAAGAGCGTGGTCCTGGTGAGTCACCTGACTCACTCTGACTCACTCACTCTGACTCACTCAGTGTGACTCACTGACTCACTGTGACTGACTCGCTCACTCACACGGATCTTCCTGCAAGAGCGTGGTCCTGGTGAGTCACCTGACTCAGTCTGACTCACTCACTGACTCACTCTGACTCACTCACTCACTGTGACTCACTCTGACTGACTCACTGTGACTGACTCGCTCACTCACACGGATCTTCCTGCAGGAACGTGGTCCCGGTGAGTCACCTGACTCAGTCTGACTCACTCACTGACTCACTCACTGACTCACTCTGACTCACTCACTGACTCACTGTGACTGACTCGCTCACTCACACGGATCTTCCTGCAAGAACGTGGTCCTGGTGAGTCACCTGACTCACTCACTCTGACTCACTCAGTGTGACTCACTGACTCACTGTGACTGACTCACTGTGACTGACTCACTGTGACTGACTCACTGTGACTGACTCACTGTGACTGGCTCGCTCACTCACACGGATCTTCCTGCAGGAACGTGGTCCCGGTGAGTCACCTGACTCACTCTGACTCACTCTGACTCACTCAGTGTGACTCACTGTGACTCACTGTGACTGACTCACTGTGACTGACTCGCTCACTCACACGGATCTTCCTGCAAGAACGTGGTCCGGGTGAGTCACCTGACTCAGTCTGACTCACTCACTGACTCACTCACTCACTCACTGACTCACTGTGACTCACTCTGACTCACTCACTCACTGTGACTCACTCTGACTCACTCACTGACTCACTGTGACTGACTCGCTCACTCACACGGATCTTCCTGCAGGAACGTGGTCCTGGTGAGTCACCTGACTCACTCTGACTCACTCACTCTGACTCACTCACTCACTGTGACTCACTGTGACTCACTGTGACTCACTCACTCTGACTCACTGTGACTGACTCGCTCACTCACTGTGACTCACTCACTCACTCTGACTCACTCTGACTCACTCACTCACTCACTCTGACTCACTCTGACTCACTCACTCACTCTGACTCACTCACTGTGACTCACTGACTCACTGTGACTGACTCACTGTGACTGACTCGCTCACTCACACGGATCTTCCTGCAGGAACGTGGTCCCGGTGAGTCACCTGACTCACTCTGACTCACTCACTGTGACTCACTGTGACTCAGTCTGACTCACTCACTCACTGACTCACTCACTGTGACTGACTCACTGTCACTGACTCGCTCACTCACACGGATCTTCCTGCAGGAACGTGGTCCTGGTGAGTCACCTCACTCACTGTGACTCACTCTGACTCACTCACTGACTCACTCACTCACTGTGACTCACTGTGACTCACTGTGACTCACTCACTCTGACTCACTGTGACTGACTCGCTCACTCACTGTGACTCACTCACTCACTCTGACTCACTCTGACTCACTCACTCACTCACTCTGACTCACTCACTCACTCACTCTGACTCACTCACTGTGACTCACTGACTCACTGTGACTGACTCACTGTGACTGACTCGCTCACTCACACGGATCTTCCTGCAGGAACGTGGTCCCGGTGAGTCACCTGACTCACTCTGACTCACTCACTGTGACTCACTGTGACTCACTGTGACTCACTCACTCTGACTCACTGTGACTGACTCGCTCACTCACTGTGACTCACTCACTCACTCTGACTCACTCTGACTCACTCACTCACTCACTCTGACTCACTCTGACTCACTCACTCACTCACTCTGACTCACTCACTGTGACTCACTGACTCACTGTGACTGACTCACTGTGACTGACTCGCTCACTCACACGGATCTTCCTGCAGGAACGTGGTCCTGGTGAGTCACCTGACTCAGTCTGACTCACTCACTGACTCACTCTGACTCACTCTGACTCACTCACTCACTGTGACTCACTCTGACTCACTCACTGACTCACTGTGACTGACTCGCTCACTCACACGGATCTTCCTGCAGGAACGTGGTCCTGGTGAGTCACCTGACTCACTGTGACTCACTCTGACTCACTCATTGTGACTGACTCACTCTGACTCACTCACTGTGACTGACTCACTGTGACTGACTCACTCACTGCGACTCACTCACTGTGACTGACTCACTGTGACTCACTCTGACTCACTCACTCACTCTGACTCACTGTGACTCACTGTGACTCACTCACTGTGACTCACTGTGACTGACTCACTCACTGTGACTCACTGTGACTCACTGTGACTGACTCACTCACTGTGACTCACTGTGACTCACTGTGACTGACTCACTGTGACTGGCTCGCTCACTCACACGGATCTTCCTGCAGGAACGTGGTCCCGGTGAGTCACCTGACTCAGTCTGACTCAGTCTGACTCACTGTGACTCACTCACTGTGACTCACTGACTCACTGTGACTGACTCACTCACTCACTGTGACTGACTCACTCTGACTCACTCACTCTGACTCACTGTGACTGACTCACTCTGACTCACTCACTCACTGACTCACTGTGACTCACTCACTGTGACTCACTGTGACTGACTCACTGTGACTGACTCACTGTGACTGACTCACTGTGACTGACTCACTGTGACTGACTCACTGTGACTGACTCACTGTGACTGACTCACTGTGACTGACTCACTCTGACTGACTCACTGTGACTGACTCACTGTGACTGACTCACTCTGACTGACTCACTCTGACTCACTCACTCACTGTGACTGACTCACTGTGACTGACTCACTGTGACTGACTCACTGTGTCTGACTCACTGTGACTGACTCACTGTGACTGACTCACTCACTCACTGTGACTGACTCACTGTGACTGACTCACTGACTGACTCACTGTGACTGACTCACTGTGACTGACTCACTGTGACTGACTCACTGTGACTGACTCACTGACTCACTCTGACTGACTCACTGTGACTGACTCACTGACTCACTGTGACTGACTCACTGTGACTGACTCACTGTGACTGACTCACTGACTCACTCTGACTGACTCACTGTGACTGACTCACTGACTCACTGTGACTCACTGTGACTGACTCACTCACTGTGACTGACTCACTGTGACTGACTCACTGACTCACTGTGACTCACTGTGACTGACTCACTCACTGTGACTGACTCACTGTGACTGACTCACTGTGACTGACTCACTGACTCACTGTGACTCACTGTGACTCACTCACTGTGACTGACTCACTGACTGACTCACTGTGACTGACTCACTGTGACTGACTCACTGACTCACTGTGACTCACTGTGACTCACTCACTGTGACTGACTCACTGACTGACTCACTGTGACTGACTCACTGTGACTGACTCACTGTGACTGACTCACTGACTGACTCACTGACTCACTGTGACTGACTCACTGTGACTGACTCACTGTGACTCACTGTGACTCACTCACTGTGACTGACTCACTGACTGACTCACTGTGACTGACTCACTGTGACTGACTCACTCACTCACTCACTGTGACTCACTGTGACTGACTGTGACTCACTCACTCACTCTGACTCACTGTGACTCACTGTGACTGACTCGCTCACTCACTCACTCTGACTCACTGCGACTGACTCACTGTGACTGACTCACTGTGACTGACTCACTGTGACTCACTCACTGTGACTGACTCACTGTGACTGACTCACTGACTGACTCACTGTGACTGACTCACTGTGACTGACTCACTGACTGACTCACTGACTCACTGACTCACTGTGACTCACTCACTGTGACTGACTCATTGTGACTGACTCACTGTGACTGACTCACTGACTCACTGACTGACTCACTGACTCACTGACTGACTCACTGTGACTCACTCACTGTGACTGACTCACTCACTCACTGTGACTGACTCACTGACTCACTCTGACTCACTCACTCTGACTGACTCACTGTGACTGACTCACTGTGACTGACTCACTGTGACTGACTCACTGACTCACTGTGACTGACTCACTGTGACTGACTCACTGTGACTGACTCACTGTGACTGACTCACTGTGACTGACTCACTGTGACTGACTCACTGTGACTGACTCACTGTGACTGACTCACTGTGACTGACTGTGACTGACTCACTGTGATTGACTCACTGTGACTGACTCACTGACTGACTCACTGTGACTGACTCACTGACTGACTCACTGACTCACTGTGACTGACTCACTGTGATTGACTCACTGTGACTGACTCACTGACTGACTCACTGTGACTGACTCACTGACTGACTCACTGACTCACTGTGACCGACTCACTGTGACTGACTCACTGTGACTGACTCACTGTGACTGTCTCACTGTGACTGACTCACTGACTGACTCACTCACTGACTCACTGTGACTGACTCACTGTGACTGACTCACTGTGACTGACTCACTGTGACTGACTCACTGACTCACTGTGACTGACTCACTGTGACTGACTCACTGACTCACTCTGACTGACTCACTGTGACTGACTCACTCACTGACTCACTGTGACTGACTCACTGTGACTGACTCACTGTGACTGACTCACTGTGACTCACTCACTGTGTCTCACTCACTCACTGACTCACTGTGACTGACTCACTGTGTCTCACTCACTGTGACTGACTCACTCACTCACTGTGACTGACTCACTGTGACTGACTCACTGTGACTGACTCACTGACTGACTCACTCACTATGACTGAATCACTGTGACTGACTCACTGTGACTGACTCACTGTGACTGACTCACTGTGACTGACTCACTGACTCACTGACTCACTGTGACTGACTCACTGTGACTGACTCACTGTGACTGACTCACTGTGACTGACTCACTGACTCACTGACTCACTGTGACTGACTCACTGTGACTGACTCGCTCACTCACTCACTCACTGTGACTCACTCACTATGACTGACTCACTGTGACTGACTCACTGTGACTGACTCACTGTGACTGACTCACTGTGACTGACTCACTGACTGACTCACTGACTCACTGTGACTGACTCACTGTGACTGACTCGCTCACTCACTCACTCACTGTGACTCACTCACTGTGACTCACTGTGACTGACTCACTGTGACTGACTCACTGTGACTGACTCACTGTGACTGACTCACTGTGACTGAATCACTGTGACTGACTCACTGTGACTGACTCACTGACTCACTGTGACTGACTCACTGTGACTGACTCTGACTCACTCACTGTGACTGACTCACTGACTCACTCACTGTGACTGACTCACTGTGACTGACTCACTCACTGCGACTCACTCACTGTGACTGACTCACTGTGACTCACTCTGACTCACTCACTCACTCTGACTCACTGTGACTCACTGTGACTCACTCACTGTGACTCACTGTGACTGACTCACTCACTGTGACTCACTGTGACTCACTGTGACTGACTCACTCACTGTGACTCACTGTGACTCACTGTGACTGACTCACTGTGACTGGCTCGCTCACTCACACGGATCTTCCTGCAGGAACGTGGTCCCGGTGAGTCACCTGACTCAGTCTGACTCAGTCTGACTCACTGTGACTCACTCACTGTGACTCACTGACTCACTGTGACTGACTCACTCACTCACTGTGACTGACTCACTCTGACTCACTCACTCTGACTCACTGTGACTGACTCACTCTGACTCACTCACTCACTGACTCACTGTGACTCACTCACTGTGACTCACTGTGACTGACTCACTGTGACTGACTCACTGTGACTGACTCACTGTGACTGACTCACTGTGACTGACTCACTGTGACTGACTCACTGTGACTGACTCACTGTGACTGACTCACTCTGACTGACTCACTGTGACTGACTCACTGTGACTGACTCACTCTGACTGACTCACTCTGACTCACTCACTCACTGTGACTGACTCACTGTGACTGACTCACTGTGACTGACTCACTGTGTCTGACTCACTGTGACTGACTCACTGTGACTGACTCACTCACTCACTGTGACTGACTCACTGTGACTGACTCACTGACTGACTCACTGTGACTGACTCACTGTGACTGACTCACTGTGACTGACTCACTGTGACTGACTCACTGACTCACTCTGACTGACTCACTGTGACTGACTCACTGACTCACTGTGACTGACTCACTGTGACTGACTCACTGTGACTGACTCACTGACTCACTCTGACTGACTCACTGTGACTGACTCACTGACTCACTGTGACTCACTGTGACTGACTCACTCACTGTGACTGACTCACTGTGACTGACTCACTGACTCACTGTGACTCACTGTGACTGACTCACTCACTGTGACTGACTCACTGTGACTGACTCACTGTGACTGACTCACTGACTCACTGTGACTCACTGTGACTCACTCACTGTGACTGACTCACTGACTGACTCACTGTGACTGACTCACTGTGACTGACTCACTGACTCACTGTGACTCACTGTGACTCACTCACTGTGACTGACTCACTGACTGACTCACTGTGACTGACTCACTGTGACTGACTCACTGTGACTGACTCACTGACTGACTCACTGACTCACTGTGACTGACTCACTGTGACTGACTCACTGTGACTCACTGTGACTCACTCACTGTGACTGACTCACTGACTGACTCACTGTGACTGACTCACTGTGACTGACTCACTCACTCACTCACTGTGACTCACTGTGACTGACTGTGACTCACTCACTCACTCTGACTCACTGTGACTCACTGTGACTGACTCGCTCACTCACTCACTCTGACTCACTGCGACTGACTCACTGTGACTGACTCACTGTGACTGACTCACTGTGACTCACTCACTGTGACTGACTCACTGTGACTGACTCACTGACTGACTCACTGTGACTGACTCACTGTGACTGACTCACTGACTGACTCACTGACTCACTGACTCACTGTGACTCACTCACTGTGACTGACTCATTGTGACTGACTCACTGTGACTGACTCACTGACTCACTGACTGACTCACTGACTCACTGACTGACTCACTGTGACTCACTCACTGTGACTGACTCACTCACTCACTGTGACTGACTCACTGACTCACTCTGACTCACTCACTCTGACTGACTCACTGTGACTGACTCACTGTGACTGACTCACTGTGACTGACTCACTGACTCACTGTGACTGACTCACTGTGACTGACTCACTGTGACTGACTCACTGTGACTGACTCACTGTGACTGACTCACTGTGACTGACTCACTGTGACTGACTCACTGTGACTGACTCACTGTGACTGACTGTGACTGACTCACTGTGATTGACTCACTGTGACTGACTCACTGACTGACTCACTGTGACTGACTCACTGACTGACTCACTGACTCACTGTGACTGACTCACTGTGATTGACTCACTGTGACTGACTCACTGACTGACTCACTGTGACTGACTCACTGACTGACTCACTGACTCACTGTGACCGACTCACTGTGACTGACTCACTGTGACTGACTCACTGTGACTGTCTCACTGTGACTGACTCACTGACTGACTCACTCACTGACTCACTGTGACTGACTCACTGTGACTGACTCACTGTGACTGACTCACTGTGACTGACTCACTGACTCACTGTGACTGACTCACTGTGACTGACTCACTGACTCACTCTGACTGACTCACTGTGACTGACTCACTCACTGACTCACTGTGACTGACTCACTGTGACTGACTCACTGTGACTGACTCACTGTGACTCACTCACTGTGTCTCACTCACTCACTGACTCACTGTGACTGACTCACTGTGTCTCACTCACTGTGACTGACTCACTCACTCACTGTGACTGACTCACTGTGACTGACTCACTGTGACTGACTCACTGACTGACTCACTCACTATGACTGAATCACTGTGACTGACTCACTGTGACTGACTCACTGTGACTGACTCACTGTGACTGACTCACTGACTCACTGACTCACTGTGACTGACTCACTGTGACTGACTCACTGTGACTGACTCACTGTGACTGACTCACTGACTCACTGACTCACTGTGACTGACTCACTGTGACTGACTCGCTCACTCACTCACTCACTGTGACTCACTCACTATGACTGACTCACTGTGACTGACTCACTGTGACTGACTCACTGTGACTGACTCACTGTGACTGACTCACTGACTGACTCACTGACTCACTGTGACTGACTCACTGTGACTGACTCGCTCACTCACTCACTCACTGTGACTCACTCACTGTGACTCACTGTGACTGACTCACTGTGACTGACTCACTGTGACTGACTCACTGTGACTGACTCACTGTGACTGAATCACTGTGACTGACTCACTGTGACTGACTCACTGACTCACTGTGACTGACTCACTGTGACTGACTCTGACTCACTCACTGTGACTGACTCACTGACTCACTCACTGTGACTGACTCACTGACTCACTGACTCACTCTCACTGTGACTCACTCACTCTGACTGACTCACTCACTCACTCTCACTGACTCACTGTGACTCACTGTGTCTCACTCACTGTGACTGACTCACTCACTCACTGTGACTCACTCACTGTGACTCACTCTCACTCACTGACTCACTGACTCACTGTGACTGACTCACTGACTCACTCTCACTGACTCACTCTCACTGACTCACTGTGACTCACTCACTGACTCACTGTGACTGACTCACTGTGACTGACTCACTGTGACTGACTCACTCTCACTGACTCACTGTGACTCACTGACTCACTGTGACTGACTCACTCACACTCACTGACTCACTGACTCACTGACTCACTCTGACTGACTCACTGACTCACTGACTGACTCACTGTGACTCACTGACTCACTGTGACTCACTCACTCACTCACTGTGACTCACTCACTCACTCACTGTGACTCACTCACTCACTCACTCTCACTGACTCACTCACTGACTCACTGACTCACTCACTCACTCACTGTGACTCACTCACTGTGACTGACTCGCACTCACTGACTCACTCACTGACTCACTGACTCACTGTGACTCACTCTCTGTGTCTCACCCCCCTCAGAGTCTCTGCTCAAGTTGATGCAGGCTGTGAGCCATCCGCTTGGCTCAGCGGCTGGCTCAGCGGCTGGCTCAGCGGCTGGCTCAGCGACTGGCTCAGCGGCTGGCTCAGGGCTTGGCTCAGCGACTGGCTCAGCGGCTGGCTCAGCGGCTGGCTCAGCGCTTGGCTCAGCGTCCATCTCAGCGTTGGAGGAGTCTCTGGAGCTGCTTCTCAACTACTCAGCACTTTACGCTGACCTGGGTACAGTGGCTAGTACAGTGCAGTGTACAGTAGGGTACAGTGTAGTGTACAGTGTAGTGTAGTGTATAGTAGTGTAGTGTATAGTAGTGTAGTGTATAGTGTAGTGTATAGTGTAGTGTATAGTGTAGTGTATAGTAGTGTAGTGTGTAGTGTATAGTAGTGTATAGTGTATAGTAGTGTGTAGTTGTATAGTGTAGTAGTGTATAGTGTAGTGTATAGTGTAGTAGTGTATAGTGTATTGTATAGTAGTGTAGTGTATAGTAGTGTATAGTGTAGTGTATAATGTAGTGTATAGTAGTGTAGTGTATAGTGTATAGTAGTGTAGTGTATAGTGTAGTGTATAATATAGTGGTGTATAGTGTAGTGTATAGTAGTGTAGTAGTGTATAGTGTAAGTGTATAGTGTATAGTATAGTGTATAGTAGTGTAGTGTATAGTAGTATAGTGTATAGTAGTGTAGTGTATAGTGTAGTGTATAATAGCATAGTGTATAGTAGTGTAGTGTATAGTGTGTAGTGTATAGTAGTGTATAGTAGTATAGTGTAAGTGTATAGTAGTGTAGTGTATAGTGTAGTGTATAGTAGTGTAGTGTATAGTAGTGTAGTGTATAGTAGTGTAGTGTATAGTAGTGTAGTGTATAGTAGTGTAGTGTGTAGTGTGATGATGGTGATGTTGATTTTGATGGTGATGTTGATGGTGGTGGTGATGTTGATGGTGATGTTGATGGTGGTGGTGATGGTGTTGTTGATGATGATGTTGATGTTGTTGATGTTGATGGTGGTGGTGATGTAGCGAGTGAGCTGGAGCCAGAGTTGATGGTGGTGATGATGATGTTGATGGTGTTGTTGATGATGATGTTGATGGTGATGTTGATGTTGATGATGTTGATGTTGTTGATGTTGTTGATGTTGTTGATGTTGATGGTGGTGGTGATGTAGCGAGTGAGCTGGAGCCGGAGTTGATAGTCTTCCTGGTGCAGCTCCTTCATCAACTCACTTCTCACGGCAGTCGTGTTAGGAAGGTGAATTACTCACCACTCACTCACCACTCACTCACCACTCACTCACTCACTCACCATCTCACTCACCACTCACCCACTTACTCACCCACCCACTCACTCACTCACCCACTCACTCACTCACTCACCCACTCACTCACTCAGTCACTCACTCACTCACCCACTCACCCACCCACTCACTCACTCAGTCACTCACTCACCCACTTACTCACCCACCCACTCACCCACTCACCCACTCACTCACCCACTCATTCACTCACCCACTCACTCACCCACTCACTCACCCACTCACTCATTACCCCACTCACTCACTCACCCACTTACTCACCCACCCACTCACCCACTCACCCACCCACTCACCCACTCACTCACCCACTCACTCACCCACTCACTCACCCACCCACTCACCCACTCACTCACTCACCCACCCACTCACTCACTCACTCACCCACCCACCCACTCACCCACCCACCCACTCACCCACTCACTCACTCACTCACCCACTCACTCACTCACCCACCCACTCACTCACCCCCTCACCCACCCACTCACTCACTCAGTCACTCACTCACTCACCCACTTACTCACCCACCCACTCACCCACTCACCCACTCACTCACCCACTCATTCACTCACCCACTCACTCACCCACTCACTCACCACCCCACTCACTCACTCACCCACTTACTCACCCACCCACTCACCCACTCACCCACCCACTCACCCACTCACTCACCCACTCACTCACCCACTCACTCACCCACCCACTCACCCACTCACCCACCCACCCACTCACTCACTCACCCACCCACCCACCCACTCACCCACCCACCCACCCACTCACCCACTCACTCACTCATTCACCCACTCACTCACTCACCCACCCACTCACCCACCCACTCACCCACTCACCCACCCACTCACCCACTCACTCACCCACTCACTCACCCACTCACTCACCCACCCACTCACCCACTCACCCACCCACCCACTCACTCACTCACCCACCCACCCACCCACTCACCCACCCACCCACCCACTCACCCACTCACCCACTCATTCACCCACTCACTCACTCACCCACCCACTCACCCACCCACTCACTCACCCACCCACTCACTCACCCACCCACCCACTCACCCACTCACTCACCCACCCACCCACTCACCCACTCACTCACTCACCCACTCACCCCCACCCCACTCACCCCCACCCCACCCACCCCCACCCCACCCCACCCCCACTCACCCACCCCACCCCCACCCCACCCCACCCCCACCCACCCCCACCCCCACCCACCCCACCCCACCCCCCACCCACCCCCACCCCACCCACCCCACCCACCCACCCCACTCCCCCACCCCACCCCCACCCCACCCCCACCCCACCCCACCCCCACCCACCCCACCCACCCCACCCCACCCCCACCCCACCCCCACCCACCCCACCCCCACCCACCCCACCCACCCCCACCCACCCCACCCCACCCCACCCCCACTCACCCCACCCCACCCTCACCCCACCCCAACCCCACCCCACCCCACCCACCCCACCCCACCCACCCCCACCCACCCCCACCCACCCCCACCCCACCCCACCCCCACCCCACCCCACCCACCCCCACCCACCCCCACCCCCCACCCCCACCCACCCCCCCCCCAGGACGCCGTTGGTCTCCTCCGCCGCGCCCTCTCCCTGCTGTGGAGTCTCTGCGCCCGCGAGCCGCTGGGCTCCCCGCCCGGCGCCGTGACGTCACTGCTGGGCGGGGCTCGGGGCCCCGTGGGCGTGGCCTGCGCCCTGGGCGACGCCCCCAGCGCCCTGCTGGGACTGGGGAGTGCCGCCAACGGCATTCTGGGAGATCCCGCCCTGGGCCTGCTCCTGAGGACCCAGGGAGGTGGGTACATTTAGTAGTATCAGTACTATTATTAGTAGTATTATTAGTAGTATCAGTACTATTATTAGTACTATTATTAGTAGTATCAGTACTATTATTAGTAGTATCAGTACTATTATTAGTAGTATTATTAGTAGTATCAGTACTATTATTAGTAGTATTATTAGTAGTATCAGTACTATTGTTAGTAGTATCAGTACTATTATTAGTAGTATTATTAGTAGTATCAGTACTATTATTAGTAGTATTATTAGTAGTATCAGTACTATTATTAGTAGTATTATTAGTAGTATCAGTACTATTATTAGTAGTATCAGTACTATTATTAGTAGTATCAGTACTATTATTAGTAGTATTAGTAGTAGTATCAGTACTATTATTAGTACTATTATTAGTAGTATCAGTACTATTATTAGTAGTATTATTAGTAGTATCAGTACTATTATTAGTAGTATTATTAGTAGTATCAGTACTATTATTAGTAGTATCAGTACTATTATTAGTAGTATCAGTACTATTATTAGTAGTATTAGTAGTAGTATCAGTACTATTATTAGTACTATTATTAGTAGTATCAGTACTATTAGTAGTAGTATCAGTACTATTATTAGTAGTAGTATTAGTAGTATCAGTACTATTATTAGTAGTATTATTAGTAGTATCAGTACTATTACTAGTAGTATCAGTACTATTATTAGTAGTATTATTAGTAGTATCAGTACTATTATTAGTAGTATTATTAGTAGTATCAGTACTATTATTAGTAGTATTATTAGTAGTATCAGTACTATTATTAGTAGTATTATTAGTAGTATCAGTACTATTAGTAGTATTATTAGTAGTATCAGTACTATTATTAGTAGTATCAGTACTATTAGTAGTATTATTAGTAGTATCAGTACTATTATTAGTAGTATCAGTACTATTATTAGTAGTATTATTAGTAGTATCAGTACTATTATTGGTAGTATCAGTACTATTATTAGTAGTATCAGTACTATTATTAGTAGTAGTATTAGTAGTATCAGTACTATTATTAGTAGTATTATTAGTAGTATCAGTACTATTATTAGTAGTAGTATTAGTAGTATCAGTACTATTATTAGTAGTATTATTAGTAGTATCAGTACTATTATTAGTAGTATCAGTAGTATTATTAGTAGTATTATTAGTAGTATCAGTACTATTATTAGTAGTATTATTAG
>NW_027423529.1:30000-60473 GCF_048934315.1 Petromyzon marinus
ACAACAGGGTGTGGGTCTTCTTTTGAACAAGAGAATGAAGGGGGCGTGGGAGCGTGGCGGTGAGGTGTGGGAAGCTGTAAGCCCCAGGCTACTTTGGGCTCGCCTTCCCATCAACCGGAGGCGAGGAATGGTGGTCGTGATTACTTAAGCCCCCACCGAAGACGAACATCCGTGGAGGGATGCAGGCAAAGCCGATGAGTCAGATGCCTTCCATGACCTCCTGTCACAGGTGCTGGCTAAAGTGGCCCCTCGGTATAGAGTCATCATGTTGGGTGACTTCAATGCCCGAGTTGGTCATGATACTGGCACCTGGTCTGGAGTGATTGGAGGGCATGGGCCAGATCAGCTCAATAACAACGGTAGGAGGCTGCTAGATTTTTGTGCAGCCCATGGGCTTGTAATTACCAACACGCTGTTCCGGCATCGGCGCATCCACACAACATCATGGATTCATGCCGAGTCCAAGCAAGAACATCTTCTGGACTGCATAGTGACGGACCAGCGGATGCGAGCCCATGTCCTTGACACCAGGACCTACCTGGTGTAAAGGGAGGGTGGCGTTTGTGTACAGACTGCCCTACATGACATCATAACAACAGTCTGGACCACTGGACGGGTTCTGCAGGATTGGAAGGATGCCCTGGTGGTCCCCCTCTTTAAGAAGGGGGACCGCACAGACTGTAACAACTACAGGGGCATCTCACTCCTCAGTGTGCCGGGAAAGGTCCTGGCAAGGATTATTCAACATCGCCTTGCCAGGCACGCTGAGGAGAGGCTTGCGGAGCCCCAATGCGGTTTCAGGAAAGGGCGGTCCTGCACAGATGCCATATTTTCTGTCCGTCTGCTACAGCAGAGGTGTAGGGAATTCCAACAAGACCTACATCTCTGCTTTATTGACCTGGTCAAGGCCTATGATACCATCAGTAGGCCTGGGCTCTGGGTCGTTCTTCGTGCTTTTGGAGTACCTGACCCTCTGCTCACGATCATTAAGGACCTTCATGATGGTGAGCGGGCCCGGGTAAAACTACGTGGCCGGGAGTCAGAGCCATTCCCTGTACACCTTGGGGTGCGACAGGGATGTCCTCTGGCTCCCACATTATTTAACATCTATTTTGACCACGTAGTTTGTGAAGCCTTCAATAGCTGTACCGGGGGAATCTCCATATGGTACAGATATAATGGGAGGCTAATCGATGCCCGGGTGCGGTCAAGGGATGGCTCCCTATTGCTCAACCACGTTATGTATGCTGATGATTTGGTAATAGCTGCTCAGTCAGAGGAGGAGTTGGAGACGCTGCTGCTGAGACTGGAGCGTGCCACTAAGAGATGGGGCCTTACCATCAGCTCCACCAAAACTAAGCACCTGCCTGGGTATTTTGTACCATCGGACACTCCACCCCCACAACTCCCAATCGGTGATGGGGTAGTTGTGGAGAGAGTGGAGAGTTTCCCATACCTGGGCAGTGTGCTTATGACCGGCTCCAGTTTAACAGCAGAGGTCTCACTCCGAATCAGTCGAGCGGCAATATCTTTTCATCGGTTGCGTAACGCTGTGTGGAAGCTACCTGGTCTGTCGCTCCGCACTAAGCTTCAGGTCTTCTCGGCCACGGTCATTCCCTCCCTTCTCTACGCTTGCGAAACGTGGACCCCCCTAATGGAACATCTTCGCCGGTTAGAAACATTTAGGCTGGCCTGCCTACGATCCATCCTGGGGTTAACCAGGCTGGATTGTGTGAGGAGCTCACAAATCCTTGAAAGATCTGGGCAAGGTCCCATCGGTGAGCTCCTCCGGCAGGCAAGGCTGCGATGGCTGGGTCATGTAGCCCGCATGCCCAGCCACCGCATGCCGAAACAGCTTTTGTTTGGCCGGATTGAGGGGGCTAAATGGGCGCGGCACGGGCTAGAGAAGAGATGGAGTGACGTGGTACAGGAGGACGTGGAGCTGAGTGGACTTGCCGATGACTGGTACCAGCGGTGTCAAGATCGACCTCTGTGGAGGAGGCTCGTGAAGGATGCTACTGGGCAGTTGGAGGCAGTCGCCCTCCAACAACAACGGAGGGCAGAGGAGCGACGCTCACAACAACGAGCGGAGCGCCGGGTGGCTAAAGCACAGCAGGTTGGCACAGTAGGGGGCACAGGTGGTGCATCAGCCAGTCATCTCAGTCAGTCGACCCGTGGCACCTGCTGGGTCTGCCCAGTGACCTCCTGCCAGCAGGCGTTCGACACTTCACGTGGCCTCAGGGTGCACATAGCCTGGCACAAGCGTCGTGGTGACGTCACTGCCACTTGGTGGCGAATGGCGATTGTTGTTGTTGTTGTGTGTATCTGTGTGTGTCTGTGTGTACTGTGGGTGTGTGTCACTGTGTGTGTGTGTCTCTGTGTGTGTGTCACTGTGTGTGTCACTGTGTGTGTGTGTCACTGTGTGTGTGTCACTGTGTGTGTGTGTCACTGTGTGTGTGTGTCACTGTGTGTGTGTGTCACTGTGTGTGTCACTGTGTGTGTGTCACTGTGTGTGTGTCACTGTGTGTGTCACTGTGTGTGTCACTGTGTGTGTGTCACTGTGTGTGTCACTGTCTGTGTGTCACTGTGTGTGTGTCACTGTGTGTGTGTCACTGTGTGTGTCACTGTGTGTGTGTCACTGTGTGTGTGTGTGTGTCACTGTGTGTGTGTGTCACTGTGTGTGTCACTGTGTGTGTCACTGTGTGTGTGTCACTGTGTGTGTCACTGTGTGTGTGTGTCACTGTGTGTGTCACTGTGTGTGTGTCACTGTGTGTGTCACTGTGTGTGTGTCACTGTGTGTGTCACTGTGTGTGTGTGTCACTGTGTGTCACTGTATCACTGTGTGTGTGTCACTGTGTGTGTCACTGTGTGTATCACTGTGTGTGTGTCACTGTGTGTGTGTCACTGTGTGTGTCACTGTGTGTGTGTCACTGTGTGTGTCACTGTGTGTGTGTGACTGTGTGTGTGTCACTGTGTGTGTCACTGTGTGTGTGTCACTGTGTGTGTCTCTGTGTGTGTCACTGTGTGTGTCACTGTGTGTGTCACTGTGTGTGTGTGTCACTGTGTCACTGTGTGTGTGTCTGTGTGTGTCACTGTGTGTGTCACTGTGTGTGTGTCACTGTGTGTGTGTCACTGTGTGTGTCACTGTGTGTGTCACTGTGTGTGTGTCACTGTGTGTGTCACTGTGCGTGTCACCCTGTGTGTGTGTCACCCTGTGTGTGTGTGACACTGTCTGTGTGTGTGTCACTGTGTGTGTCACTGTGTGTGTGTGTCACTGTGTGTGTCACTGTGTGTGTGTGTCACTGTGTGTGTCACTGTGTGTGTCACTGTGTGTGTGTGTGTGTGTGTCACTGTGTGTGTCACTGTGTGTGTGTGTGTGTCTCTGTGTGTCACTGTGTGTGTGTCACTGTGTGTGTGTCACTGTGTGTGTCTCTGTGTGTGTCACTGTGTGTGTCACTGTGTGTGTCACTGTGTGTGTGTGTCACTGTGTCACTGTGTGTGTGTCTGTGTGTGTCACTGTGTGTGTCACTGTGTGTGTGTCACTGTGTGTGTGTCACTGTGTGTGTCACTGTGTGTGTGTCACTGTGTGTGTCACTGTGCGTGTCACCCTGTGTGTGTGTCACCCTGTGTGTGTGTGACACTGTCTGTGTGTGTGTCACTGTGTGTGTCACTGTGTGTGTCACTGTGTGTGTGTGTCACTGTGTGTGTCACTGTGTGTGTGTGTCACTGTGTGTCACTGTGTGTGTGTGTCACTGTGTGTCACTGTGTGTGTGTGTCACTGTGTGTGTCACTGTGTGTGTGTGTCACTGTGTGTGTCACTGTGTGTGTCACTGTGTGTGTCACTGTGTGTGTCTCTGTGTGTGTCACTGTGTGTGTCACTGTGTGTGTGTGTCACTGTGTGTGTGTGTCACTGTGTGTGTCACTGTGTGTGTCACTGTGTGTGTGTGTCACTGTGTGTGTGTGTATCACTGTGTGTGTCACTGTGTGTCACTGTGTGTGTGTCTCTGTGTGTGTGTGTATCACTGTGTGTGTGTGTATCACTGTGTGTGTCACTGTGTGTGTGTCACTGTGTGTGTGTGTGTCACTGTGTGTGTCACTGTGTGTGTGTGTGTGTCACTGTGTGTGTGTGTGTGTCACTGTGTGTGTGTGTCACTGGGTGTGTCACTGTGTGTGTGTGTGTCACTGTGTGTGTCACTGTGTGTGTCACTGTGTGTGTGTCACTGTGTGTGTGTGTGTGTCACTGTGTGTGTGTGTCACTGTGTGTGTCACTGTGTGTGTGTGTGTCACTGTGTGTGTGTGTGTCACTGTGTGTGTGTCACTGTGTGTGTGTCACTGTGTGTGTCACTGTGTGTGTGTCACTGTGTGTGTGTGTGTGTCACTGTGTGTGTGTCACTGTGTGTGTGTGTGTGTCACTGTGTGTGTGTGTCACTGTGTGTGTGTGTGTGTGTCACTGTGTGTGTGTGTCACTGTGTGTGTGTGTGTGTGTCACTGTGTGTGTGTGTGTCACTGTGTGTGTCACTGTGTGTGTGTGTCACTGTGTGTGTGTGTGTCACTGTGTGTCACTGTGTGTGTGTAACACTGTGTGTGTGTGTCACTGTATGTTTGTGTCACTGTGTGTGTGTCACTGTGTGTGTGTGTGTCACTGTGTGTGTCACTCTGTGTGTGCAGGCCGTGGTGATGAAGGACCACTACGAGGTGATGGACTTTGAGGATGTGGAGCAGGAGGCATCAGGAGGGGTGATGGTGGTGGGTGAGTGTTTAACATAGTGTGAAGTGGTGATGGTGGTGGTGGTGGTGATGGTGGTGATGGTGGTGGTGGTGATGGTGGTGGTGGTGATGGTGATGATGGTGGTGATGATGGTGGTGATGGTGGTGGTGATGATGGTGGTGGTGGTGGTGATGTGGTGATGTTGGTGATGGTGGTGGTGATGGTGATGGTGGTGGTGATGGTGGTGGTGATGATGGTGATGGTGGTGGTGATGGTGGTGGTGGTGGTGATGGTGGTGATGGTGGTGGTGGTGATGGTGGTGGTGGTGATGGTGATGGTGGTGATGGTGGTGGTGGTGATGGTGATGATGGTGGTGATGATGGTGGTGATGGTGATGATGGTGATGGTGGTGATGGTGGTGATGGTGGTGATGATGTTTGTGATGTTTATGATGATGTTTGTGATGATGTTTATGATGTTTGTGATGTTTGTGATGATGGTGATGATGTTTGTGATGTTGTTTGTGATGTTTGTGATGTTGGTGATGATGTTTGTGATGTTTATTTTCAGCTAAGGATCGGAACAAGATGCGCAAACTCATCAAGGTAACAAAATCACTGTGTAGTGTATAGTGTAGTGTATAGTGTAGTGTATAGTGTAGTGTATAGTATAGTGTATAGTGTAGTGTATAGTGTAGTGTATAGTGTAGTGTATAGTGTAGTGTATAGTGTAGTGTATAATGTAGTGTATAGTGTAGTGTATAGTGTAGTGTATAGTGTAGTGTATAGTGTAGTGTAGTGTATAGTGTAGTGTATAGTGTAGTGTATAGTGTGGTGTATAGTGTAGTGTATAGTGTAGTGTATAGTGTAGTGTATAGTGTAGTGTATAGTGTAGTGTAGTGTGTAGTGTAGTGTATAGTGTATAGTGTAGTGTATTGGGTAGTGTATAGTGTAGTGTATAGTGTAGTGTAGTGTATAGTGTAGTGTATAGTGTAGTGTGTAGTGTAGTGTGTAGTGTATAGTGTAGTGTATAGTGTAGTGTATAGTGTAGTGTATAGTGTAGTGTCTAGTGTAGTGTATAGTGTAGTGTATAGTGTAGTGTATAGTGTAGTGTATAGTGTAGTGTGTAGTGTAGTGTGTAGTGTAGTGTATAGTGTAGTGTATAGTGTAGTGTATAGTGTAGTGTGTAGTGTAGTGTATAGTGTAGTGTAGTGTGTAGTGTATAGTGTAGTGTCTGGTGTAGTGTATAGTGTAGTGTATAGTGTAGTGTATAGTGTAGTGTATAGTGTCTAGTGTAGTGTATAGTAGTGTAGTGTATAGTGTAGTGTATAGTGTAGTGTATAGTGTAGTGTATAGTGTCTAGTGTAGTGTATAGTAGTGTAGTGTATAGTGTAGTGTATAGTGTAGTGTATAGTGTAGTGTATAGTGTAGTGTATAGTGTATAGTGTAGTGTATAGTAGTGTATAGTGTAGTGTATAGTGTAGTGTATAGTGTAGTGTATAGTGTATAGTAGTGTAGTGTATAGTGTAGTGTATAGTGTAGTGTATAGTAGTGTAGTGTATAGTGTAGTGTATAGTGTAGTGTATAGTGTAGTGTATAGTGTAGTGTATAGTGTAGTGTATAGTAGTGTGTAGTATAGTGTAGTGTATAGTAGTGTGTAGTGTATAGTGTAGTGTATAGTGTAGTGTATGGTAGTGTATAGTGTAGTGTATAGTGTAGTGTATAGTAGTGTAGTGTATAGTGTAGTGTATAGTGTAGTGTGTGTGTAGTGTAGTGTATAGTGTAGTGTATAGTGTAGTGTAGTAGTGTGTAGTGTAGTATATAGTGTGTAGTGTGTAGTGTAGTGTATAGTGTAGTGTATAGTGTAGTGTATAGTAGTGTAGTGTATAGTGTAGTGTATAGTGTAGTGTATAGTAGTGTATAGTGTAGTGTATAGTGTAGTGTATAGTGTAGTGTATAGTGTGTGTGTGTAGTATAGTGTATAGTGTGTGTGTTGTGTAGTGTATAGTGTAGTGTGTAGTGTAGTGTGTGTGTAGTGTAGTGTGTAGTGTATGGTGTAGTGTGTAGTGTAGTGTATAGTGTGTGTGTGTAGTTTAGTGTATAGTGTGTGTGTAGTGTAGTGTGTAGTGTAGTGTATAGTGTAGTGTGTAGTGTAGTGTGTGTGTAGTGTAGTGTGTAGTGTGTGTGTAGTGTAGTGTGTAGTGTAGTGTGTAGGTGTGAGTAGTGTAGTGTAGCGTGTAGTGTAGTGTGTAGTGTAGTGTAGTAGTGTGTAGTGTGTGTAGTGAGTGTGTAGTGTGTAGGTGTGAGTAGTGCAGTGTAGCGTGTAGTGTAGTGAAGTGTAGTAGTGTGTGTAGTGTGTAGTGTGTGTGTAGTGTGTGTGTGACTGTCTGTGTGAGTGTAGTGTAGTGTGTGTTTAGTGTGTGTGTGTAGTGTAGTAGTGTGTGTGTAGTGTGTGTGTAGTGTGTGTAGTGTGTGTGTGTAGTGCGTGTGTGAGTGTGTGTGTGTAGTGTGTGTAGTGTGTGTCTGTGTGTAGTGTGTGTGTGTCTGTGTGTAGTAGTGTGTGAGTAGTGTGTGTGTGTAGTGTGTGTGTGTAGTGTGTGTGTAGTGTGTAGTGTAGTGTGTAGTGTGTGTGTGTCTGTGGCTGTGTAGTGTCTGTGTGTGTGAGTAGTGTCTGTGTGTAGTGTAGTGTGTGTGTAGTGTGTGTGTAGTGTGTGTGTAGTGTGTGTGTAGTTTCTGTGTGTGTGTAGTGTCTGTGTGTGAGTAGTATCTGTGTGTGTAGTGTGTGTGTGTGTAGTGTGTGTGTGAGTAGTGTCTGTGTGTAGTGTCTGTGTGTGTGTAGTGTGTGTGTAGTTTCTGTGTGTGTGTGTGTAGTGTCTGTGTGTAGTGTAGTGTGTGTGTAGTGTGTGTGAGTAGTGTGTGTGTGTAGTGTGTGTGTAGTTTATGTGTGTGTGTGTAGTGTCTGTGTGTAGTATAGTGTGTGTGTAGTGTGTGTGTAGCGTCTGTGTGTGAGTAGTATCTGTGTGTGTGTAGTGTGTGTGTAGTGTGTGTGTGTAGTGTCTGTGTGTGTGAGTAGTGTCTGTGTGTGTGTAGTGTCTGTGTGTGTCTGTGTGTGACTGTGTGTGTCTGTATCTGTGAGTAGTGTGTGTGTGTCTGTGTGTGTGTAGTGTCTGTGTGTGTGTAGTGTCTGTGTGTCTGTGTGTGTGTGTAGTGTCTGTGTGTGTAGTGTCTGTGTGTCTGTGTGTGTGTGTAGTGTCTGTGTGTGTAGTGTCTGTGTGTCTGTGTATGTCTGTGTGTGTATGTCTGTGTGTGTGTCTGTGTGTGTGTGTCTGTGTGTGTGTGTCTGTGTGTGTGTGTGTTCTGTGTCTGTGTGTGACGTTAACCCCTTCACCCTCTCCCCACTACAGAAGCTGTTCAGCTGTGTTCTGAGCTGCGCGGACTCCTCCACCTCTGATGGTGGTGAGTCACTCACTCAGTCACTCACCACTCAGTCAGTCAGTCACTCACCATTCAGTCACTCACTCACTCACCCACTCACTCAGTCACTCACCACTCAGTCACTCACTCACTCACTCAGTCACGCAGTCACTCACTCACTCACCACTCAGTCACTCACTCACTCACTCAGTCACTCACCACTCAGTCACTCACTCACTCAGTCACTCACCACTCAGTCACTCACTCAGTCACTCACCACTCAGTCACTCACTCACTCAGTCACTCACCACTCAGTCACTCACTCACTCAGTCACTCAGTCACTCACTCACTCACTCAGTCACTCACTCACTCACTCAGTCACTCACTCACTCACCCACTCACTCACCCACTCACTCACTCACCCACTCACTCACTCAGTCACTCACTCACTCACCCACTCACTCACTCAGTCACTCACTCACTCAGTCACCCACTCAGTCACCCACTCACTCACTCAGTCACTCACTCACTCAGTCACTCACTCAGTCACCCACTCACTCACTCAGTCACTCAGTGGGTGGGTGAGTGGGTGAGTGAGTGAGTGGGTGGGTGAGTGAGTGGGTGGGTGAGTGAGTGAGTGAGTGGTGAGTGAGTGGTGAGTAAGTGGGTGAGTGGTTGAGTGAGTGAGTGGGTGAGTGAGTGAGTGGGTGAGTGAGTGAGTGACTGAGTGAGTGGGTGAGTGAGTGAGTGGGTGGGTGAGTGAGTGGGTGAGTGAGTGGGTGGGTGAGTGAGTGGGTGAGTGAGTGAGTGGGTGGGTGAGTGAGTGGGTGGTGAGTGAGTGGGTGAGTGAGTATGGTGAGTGAGTGGGTGAGTGAGGTGGTGAGTGAGTAGTGAGTGAGTGGTGAGTAAGTGGGTGAGTGGTTGAGTGAGTGAGTGGGTGAGTGAGTGAGTGGGTGAGTGGTGAGTGAGTGAGTGAGTGGTGAGTGAGTGAGTGGTGAGTGAGTGGTGAGTGAGTGAGTGGTGAGTGAGTGAGTGGTGAGTGAGTGGTGAGTGAGTGAGTGGTGAGTGAGTGAGTGGTGAGTGGGTGAGTGAGTGAGTGGTGAGTGAGTGGGTGAGTGGTGAGTGAGTGGTGAGTGAGTGGTGAGTGACTGAGTGGGTGACTGAGTGAGTGAGTGGGTGACTGAGTGAGTGAGTGGTAAATGGTGAGTGAGTGATGAGTGAGTGGTGAGTGACTGAGTGGTGAGTGAGTGGTGAGTGAGTGGGTGAGTGAGGTGGTGAGTGAGTAGTGAGTGTGGTGAGTGAGTGGGTGAGTGAGTGAGTGGGTGAGTGGTGAGTGAGTGGTGAGTGAGTGGGTGAGTGAGTGAGTGGTAAATGGTGAGTGATGAGTGAGTGGTGAGTGACTGAGTGGTGAGTGAGTGGTGAGTGAGTGGGTGAGTAATGGTATTTTGTCTTCACAGCCTATCAGCCCGTGGAGAATTCTGGGAAAAAGAAGGTGGGAAATCCCCCAAACACTCACCACAAAAACTCACCACAAAAACTCACCACAAACACTCACCACAGACACTCACCACACTCACCACAAACACTCACCACACTCACCACACTCACCACAGACACTCACCACACTCACCACACTCACCACAGACACTCACCACAGACACTCACCACACTCACCACAAACACCACAGACACTCACCACACTCACCACACTCACCACAGACACTCACCACAGACACTCACCACACTCACCACAAACACCACAGACACTCACCACACTCACCACACTCACCACAGACACTCACCACAGACACTCACCACACTCACCACACTCACCACAGACACTCATCACACTCACCACACTCACCACAGACACTCACCACAGACACTCACCACACTCACCACACTCACCACAAACACCACAAACACTCACCACAGACACTCACCACACTCACCACAACCACTCACCACACTCACCACAGACACTCACCACACTCACCACAGACACTCACCACACTCACCACACTCACCACAACCACTCACCACACTCACCACAGACACTCACCACACTCACCACAGACACTCACCACACTCACCCCAGACACAATAGCTATGCGATTCAGCGTGCGTGGCTATGCTTATGAGAAGGCGTGGCTATGCTAATGAGAAGGCGTGGCTATGCTAAATGAGCGTGCGTATCCATGCCAACGAGTGGGCGTGGCTCTATGCTAATGCGGACGTGGCGCTATGCTAATGAGCGGGCGTGGTTATGCTAATGAGTGGGCGTGGTCTCTGTGCGTTCAGGGCGGTGCCAGTCTCTGCTGCATGGGAGCCGCCGACGACGATGACGCGGAGCAAAAGGGTGGGGCCACTACAGTGCAACTACAGTGCAAATACAGTGCAAATACAGTGCAACCACAGTGCAAATACAGTGCAAATACAGTGCAACCACAGTGCAAATACAGTGCAACCACAGTGCAACTACAGTGCAAATACAGTGCAACTACAGTGCAACTACAGTGCAACTACAGTGCAAATACAGTGCAACCACTGTGCAACTACAGTGCAAATACAGTGCAAATACAGTGCAACCACAGTGCAAATACAGTGCAACCACAGTGCAACTACAGTGCAACTACAGTGCAAATACAGTGCAACTACAGTGCAACTACAGTGCAACTACAGTGCAAATACAGTGCAACCACAGTGCAACTACAGTGCAAATACAGTGCAAATACAGTGCAACTACAGTGCAACTACAGTGCAACTACAGTGCAACCACAGTGCAACTACAGTGCAACTACAGTGCAAATACAGTGCAACCACAGTGCAAATACAGTGCAACCACAGTGCAACTACAGTGCAACTACAGTGCAAATACAGTGCAACTACGGTGCAACTACAGTGCAACTACAGTGCAAATACAGTGCAACCACAGTGCAACTACAGTGCAAATACAGTGCAAATACAGTGCAACTACAGTGCAACTACAGTGCAACTACAGTGCAACCACAGTGCAACTACAGTGCAACTACAGTGCAAATACAGTGCAACCACAGTGCAAATACAGTGCAACCACAGTGCAACTACAGTGCAACTACAGTGCAAATACAGTGCAACTACAGTGCAACTACAGTGCAACTACAGTGCAAATACAGTGCAACCACAGTGCAACTACAGTGCAAATACAGTGCAAATACAGTGCAACTACAGTGCAACTACAGTGCAAATACAGTGCAACCACAGTGCAACTACAGTGCAACTACAGTGCAAATACAGTGCAACCACAGTGCAAATACAGTGCAACCACAGTGCAACTACAGTGCAACTACAGTGCAAATACAGTGCAACTACAGTGCAACTACAGTGCAACTACAGTGCAAATACAGTGCAACCACAGTGCAACTACAGTGCAAATACAGTGCAAATACAGTGCAACTACAGTGCAACTACAGTGCAAATACAGTGCAACCACAGTGCAACTACAGTGCAACTACAGTGCAAATACAGTGCAACCACAGTGCAAATACAGTGCAACCACAGTGCAACTACAGTGCAACTACAGTGCAAATACAGTGCAACTACAGTGCAACTACAGTGCAACTACAGTGCAAATACAGTGCAACCACAGTGCAACTACAGTGCAAATACAGTGCAACTACAGTGCAACTACAGTGCAACTACAGTGCAACTACAGTGCAAATACAGTGCAACTACAGTGCAACTACAGTGCAAATACAGTGCAACTACAGTGCGAATACAGTGCGAATACAGTGCAGCTACAGTGCAGCTACAGTGCAGCTACAGTGCAGCTACAGTGCAACTACAGTGCAACTACAGTTTAACTACAGTTTAACTACAGTGCAACTACAGTGAAAATACAGTGCAACTACAGTGCAACTACAGCGCAACTACAGTGCAACTACAGTGCGAATACAGTGCGAATACAGTGCAGCTACAGTGCAGCTACAGTGCAACTACAGTTTAACTACAGTGCAACTACAGTGCAACTACAGTGCAACTACAGTGCAACTACAGTGCAACTACAGTTTAACTACAGTTTACAGTTTAACTACAGTTTACAGTTTAACTACAGTTTAACTACAGTGCAACTACAGTGCAACTACAGTTTAACTACAGTTTACAGTTTAACTACAGTTTACAGTTTAACTACAGTTTAACTACAGTGCAACTACAGT
Organism: Petromyzon marinus; assembly: GCF_048934315.1. Lineage (NCBI taxonomy): Eukaryota > Metazoa > Chordata > Hyperoartia > Petromyzontiformes > Petromyzontidae > Petromyzon > Petromyzon marinus. Next base: position 42,319 of record NW_027423529.1, read on the forward strand.
GCAACTACAGTGCAACTACAGTGCAAATACGGTGCAACTACAGTGCAACTACAGTGAAAATACAGTGCAAATACAGTGCGACTACAGTGCAACTACAGTGCAAATACAGTGCAACTACAGTGCAAATACAGTGCAACTACAGTGCGACTACAGTGCAACTACAGTGCAACTGCAGTGCAAATACAGTGCAACCACAGTGCAACTACAGTGCAACTGCAGTGCAAATACAGTGCAACTACAGTGCAAATACAGTGCAACTACAGTGCAAATACAGTGCAACTACAGTGCAAATACAGTGCAAATACAGTGCAAATACAGTGCAACCACATTGCAAATACAGTGCAACTGCAGTGCAAATACAGTGCAAATACAGTGCAACTACAGTGAAAATACAGTTCAACTACAGTGCAACTACAGTGCAACCACAGTGCAACTACAGTGCGAATACAGTGCGAATACAGTGCAGCTACAGTGCAGCTACAGTGCAACTACAGTGCAACTACAGTTTAACTACAGTTTAACTACAGTGCAACTACAGTGCAACTACAGTGCAACTACAGTGAAAATACAGTGCAACTACAGTGCAACTACTGTGCAACTACAGTGCGAATACAGTGCGAATACAGTGCAGCTACGGTGCAGCTACAGTGCAACTACAGTTTAACTACAGTTTAACTACAGTGCAACTACAGTGCAACTACAGTGCAACTACAGTTTAACTACAGTTTAACTACAGTTTACAGTTTAACTACAGTTTAACTACAGTTTACAGTTTAACTACAGTTTACAGTTTAACTACAGTTTAACTACAGTGCAACTACAGTGCAACTACAGTGCGAATACAGTGCGAATACAGTGCGAATACAGTTCAGCTACAGTGCAACTACAGTGCAACTACAGTGCAACTACAGTTTAACTACAGTTTACAGTTTAACTACAGTTTACAGTTTAACTACAGTTTAACTACAGTGCAACTACAGTGCAACTACAGTGCAACTACAGTGAAAATACAGTGCAACTACAGTGCAACTACAGTGCAACTACAGTGCAACTTCTGTGAAAATACAGTGCAACTACAGTGCAACTACAGTGCGAATACAGTGCGAATACAGTGCAGCTACAGTGCAGCTACAGTGCAACTACAGTGCAACTACAGTTTAACTACAGTGCAACTACAGTGCAACTACAGTTTAACTACAGTGCAAACACAGTGCAAATACAGTGCAACTACAGTGCAACTACAGTTTAACTACAGTTTAACTACAGTGGAGCTACAGTGCAACTACAGTTTAACTACAGTGCAACTACAGTGCAACTACAGTGCAACTACAGTGTAAATACAGTGCAACTACAGTGCAACTGCACTGCAACTACAGTGCAACTACAGTGCAACTACAGTGCAACTACTCCCCCCCCTTGACCCCCCTTGACCCCCCCATGACCCCAATGACCCCAATGACCCCCCGTGACCCCCATTACCCCCAATGACCCCCCATGACCCCCATGACCCCCCATGACCCCCATGACCCCCCCATGACCCCAATGACCCCCCATGACCCCCATTATCCCCAATGACCCCCCATGACCCCCATTACCCCCCATGACCCCCCATGACCCCCATGACCCCCCCCCATGACCCCAATGACCCCCCATTACCCCCAATGACCCCCAATGACCCCCCATGACCCCCCCATGACCCCAATGACCCCCCGTGACCCCCCTTCTTGCACCCCCCTCCCCCACAGCCCTGTCGCTGTGGTCCCCCCAGGAGGTCTCTGATTGGCTGGGACGGCACCAGCTGACCAGCCTCTGTCGCCCGCTCAAGGGTCGCGACGGAGCCTGGCTGAGTGGGCTCCTCACCAAGGTCCTCGTCATACCAACACCTCGTCACACCAACACCTCGTCATACCAACACCTCGTCATACCAACACCTCGTCACACCAACACCTCGTCACACCAACACCTCGTCATACCAACACCTCGTCACACCAACACCTCGTCACACCAACACCTCGTCATACCAACACCTCGTCACACCAACACCTCGTCACACCAACACCTCGTCATACCAACACCTCGTCATACCAACACCTCGTCATACCAACACCTCGTCATACCAACACCTCGTCATACCAACACCTCGTCATACCAACACCTCGTCACACCACACCTCGTCACACCAACACCTCGTCATACCAACACCTCGTCATACCACACCTCGTCATACCAACACCTCGTCATACCAACACCTCGTCATACCAACACCTCGTCATACCAACACCTCGTCATACCAACACCTCGTCACACCAACACCTCGTCATACCAACACCTCGTCATACCAACACCTCGTCACACCAACACCTCGTCATACCACACACCTCGTCATACCAACACCTCGTCATACCAACACCTCGTCACACCAACACCTCGTCACACCAACACCTCGTCACACCAACACCTCGTCACACCAACACCTCGTCATACCAACACCTCGTCATACCAACACCTCGTCATACCAACACCTCGTCATACCAACACCTCGTCATACCAACACCTCGTCACACCAACACCTCGTCACACCAACACCTCGTCATACCAACACCTCGTCATACCAACACCTCGTCATACCAACACCTCGTCACACCAACACCTCGTCATACCACACACCTCGTCATACCAACACCTCGTCATACCAACACCTCGTCATACCAACACCTCGTCATACCAACACCTCGTCATACCAACACCTCGTCATACCAACACCTCGTCATACCAACACCTCGTCATACCAACACCTCGTCACACCAACACCTCGTCACACCAACACCTCGTCATACCAACACCTCGTCATACCAACACCTCGTCACACCAACACCTCGTCATACCAACACCTCGTCATACCAACACCTCGTCATACCAACACCTCGTCATACCAACACCTCGTCATACCAACACCTCGTCATACCAACACCTCGTCATACCAACACCTCGTCATACCAACACCTCGTCATCATACCAACACCCTGTCATACCAACACCTCGTCACACCAACACCTCGTCATACCAACACCTCGTCATACCAACACTTCGTCACACCAACACGTCGTCATACCAACACGTCGTCATACCAACACGTCGTCATACCAACACCTCGTCATACCAACACCCTGTCATACCAACACCCTGTCATACCAACACCTCGTCATACCAACACCTCGTCATACCAACACCTCGTCATACCAACACCTCGTCATACCAACACCTCGTCATGCCAACACCCTGTCATACCAACACCCTGTCATACCAACACCTCGTCATACCAACACCTCGTCATACCAACACCTCGTCATGCCAACACCTCGTCATACCAACACCTCGTCACGCCAACACCTCGTCACGCCAACACCTCGTCACGCCAACACCTCGTCACGCCAACACCTCGTCACGCCAACACCTCGTCACGCCAACACCTCGTCACGCCAACACCTCGTCACGCCAACACCTCGTCACGCCAACACCTCGTCATACCAACACCTCGTCATACCAACACCTCGTCATACCAACACCTCGTCGTCATACCAACACCTCGTCGTCATACCAACACCTCGTCGTCACACCAACACCTCGTCGTCACACCAACACCTCGTCGTCATACCAACACCTCGTCATACCAACACCTCGTCGTCATACCAACACCTCGTCATACCAACACCTCGTCATACCCACACCTCGTCATACCCACACCTCGTCATACCAACACCTCGTCACACCAACACCTCGTCATACCAACACCTCGTCATACCAACACCTCGTCATACCAACACCTCGTCGTCATACCAACACCTCGTCGTCATACCAACACCTCGTCGTCATACCAACACCTCGTCGTCATACCAACACCTCGTCATACCAACACCTCGTCATACCAACACCTCGTCGTCATACCAACACCTCGTCATACCACACCTCGTCATACCAACACCTCGTCATACCAACACCTCGTCATCATACCAACACCTCGTCATACCAACACCTCGTCATACCAACACCTCGTCATACCAACACCTCGTCATACCACACCTCGTCATACCAACACCTCGTCATACCAACACCTCGTCATACCAACACCTCGTCATACCAACACCTCGTCACACCAACACCTCGTCATACCAACACCTCGTCATACCAACACCTCGTCATACCAACACCCCGTCATACCACACCTCGTCATACCAACACCTCGTCATACCAACACCTCGTCATACCAACACCTCGTCATACCACACCTCGTCATACCAACACCTCGTCATACCAACACCTCGTCATACCAACACCCCGTCATACCACACCTCGTCATACCAACACCTGGTCATACCAACACCTCGTCATACCAACACCTCGTCATACCAACACCTCGTCATACCACACCTCGTCATACCACACCTCGTCATACCAACACCTTGTCATACCAACACCTCGTCATACCAACACCTCGTCATACCACACCACCTCGTCATCCCACACCACCTCGTCATCCCAACACCTCGTCATACCAACACCTCGTCATACCAACACCTCGTCATACCACAACCTCGTCGTACCACAACCTCGTCATACCACACCACAACCTCGTCATACCACACCACAACCTCGTCATACCACACCACAACCTCGTCATACCACACCACAACCTCGTCATCATACCAACACCTCGTCATACCAACACCTCGTCACACCACAACCTCGTCATCATACCACACCACAACCTCGTCATCATACCACACCTCGTCATACCACACCACCTCGTCATCATACTACACCACGTCATACCACACCACAACCTCGTCATCATACCAACACCTCGTCATACCAACACCTCGTCACACCACAACCTCGTCATCATACCACACCACCACCTCGTCATCATACCACACCTCGTCATACCACACCACCTCGTCACACCACAACACCGTCATCATACCTCCACCACCTCGTCATCATACCACCACCTCGTCATCATACCACCACCTCGTCATCATACCAACACCAACTCGTCATCATACCACCAACTCGTCATCATACCAACACCAACTCGTCATCACACCACCAACTCGTCATCATACCACCACCTCGTCATACCACCAACTCGTCATACCACCAACTCGTCATCATACCACCACCTCGTCATCATACCAACACCAACTCGTCATCACACCACCAACTCGTCATCATACCACCACCTCGTCATACCACCAACTCGTCATACCACCAACTCGTCATCATACCACCACCTCGTCATCATACCACCACCTCGTCATCATACCAACACCAACTCGTCATCACACCACCAACTCGTCATCATACCACCACCTCGTCATACCACCAACTCATCATCATACCACCAACTCGTCGTCATACCACCACCTCGTCATCATACCAACACCAACTCGTCATCATACCACCACCTCGTCATCATACCAACACCAACTCGTCATCACACCACCACCTCGTCATCATACCACCACCTCGTCATCATACCACCACCACGTCATCATACCACCACCTCGTCATCATACCACCACCTCGTCATCATACCAACACCAACTCGTCATCACACCACCAACTCGTCATCATACCACCACCTCGTCATACCACCAACTCATCATCATACCACCAACTCGTCGTCATACCACCACCTCGTCATCATACCAACACCAACTCGTCATCATACCACCACCTCGTCATCATACCAACACCAACTCGTCATCACACCACCACCTCGTCATCATACCACCACCTCGTCATCATACCACCACCACGTCATCATACCACCACCTCGTCATCATACCACCACCTCGTCATCATACCACCGCCTCGTCATCATACCACCACCACGTCATCATACCACCACCACGTCATCATACCAACACCTCGTCATCATACCAACACCACATCGTCGTCATGCCACCACCTCGTCATACCACACCTCGTCATTGTACACTTCATCATACACCACCACCACGTGATTCACCACCACCACCACCACCACCACGTGATCCACCACCACCACCACCACCACGTGATCCACCACCACCACGTGATCCACCACCACGTGATCCACCACCACCACCACCACCACGTGATCCACCACCACCACGTGATCCACCACCACGTGATCCACCACCACCACCACCACGTGATCCACCACCACCACCACCACGTGATCCATCACCACCACCATCACCACCACCACCACGTGATCCATCACCACCACCACCACGTGATCCACCACCACCACGTGATCCACCACCACGTGATCCACCACCACCACCACCACGTGATCCACCACCACCACCACCACCACGTGATCCATCACCACCACGTGATCCACCACCACGTGATCCACCACCACCACCACCACGTGATCCACCACCACCACCACCACGTGATCCATCACCACCACCATCACCACCACCACCACGTGATCCATCACCACCACCACCACGTGATCCACCACCACCACGTGATCCACCACCACGTGATCCACCACCACCACCACCACGTGATCCACCACCACCACCACCACGTGATCCATCACCACCACCATCACCACCACCACCACGTGATCCATCACCACCACCACCACGTGATCCACCACCACAACCACGTGATCCACCACCACCACCACGTGATCCACCACCACCACCACCACGTGATCCACCACCACCACCACCACCACGTGATCCACCACCACCACCACCACGTGATCCACCACCACCACCACCACGTGATCCACCACCACCACGTGATCCACCACCACCACCACCACGTGATCCACCACCACCACCACCACGTGATCCACCACCACCACGTGATCCACCACCACCACCACCACGTGATCCACCACCACCACGTGATCCACCACCACCACGTGATCCACCACCACCACCACCACCACGTGATCCACCACCACCACCACGTGATCCACCACCACCACGTGATCCACCACCACCACCACGTGATCCACCACCACCACGTGATCCACCACCACCACCACCACCACGTGATCCACCACCACCACCACGTGATCCACCACCACCACCACGTGATCCACCACCACCACCACGTGATCCACCACCACCACCACCACCACGTGATCCACCACCACCACGTGATCCATCACCACCACCACGTGATCCACCACCACCATCACCACCACCACCACGTGATCCATCACCACCACCACGTGATCCACCACCACCATCACCACCACCACCACGTGATCCACCACCACCACCACCACCACCACCTCCACCACCACCACCACCACCACCACGTGATCCACCACCACCACGTGATCCACTACCACCACGTGATCCACCACCACCACCACGTGATCCACCACCACCACCACCACCACGTGATCCACCACCACCACGTGATCCACCACCACCACGTGATCCATCACCACCATCACCACCACGTGATCCACCACCACCACCACCACCACGTGATCCACCACCACCACGTGATCCACCACCACGTGATCCACCACCACCACCACCACGTGATCCACCACCACCACCACCACGTGATCCATCACCACCACCATCACCACCACCACCACGTGATCCATCACCACCACCACCACGTGATCCACCACCACCACCACGTGATCCACCACCACCACCACCACGTGATCCACCACCACCACCACCACCACGTGATCCACCACCACCACCACCACGTGATCCACCACCACCACGTGATCCACCACCACCACCACCACGTGATCCATCACCACCACGTGATCCACCACCACCACGTGATTCACCACCACCACCACGTGATCCACCACCACCACGTGATCCACCACCACGTGATCCACCACCACAACCACCACGTGATCCACCACCACCACCACGTGATCCACCACCACCACCACGTGATCCACCACGTGATCCACCACCACCACCACGTGATCCACCACCACCACGTGATCCACCACCACCACCACCACGTGATCCACCACCACCACCACGTGATCCACCACCACCACCACCACCACGTGATCCACCACCACCACGTGATCCACCACCACGTGATCCACCACCACCACCACCACCACCACGTGATCCACCACCATCATCACCACCACCACCACGTGATCCACCACCACCATCACCACCACCGCCACCACCACGTGATCCACCACCACCACGTGATCCACCACCACGTGATCAACCACCACCACCACCACGTGATCCACCACCACCACCACGTGATCCACCACCACCACGTGATCCACCTCTTCACCTCTGACTCATCCCTCTCCTCGCTGTGCAGGGCCACCAAGTGATGATGGACACTCTCCTGCAAGCAGGTGGTGGTGGTGGAGGTGGTGGTGGTGGCGGTTCTGGGCTGGCCTCAGACATTGGCGCATTCATTAAAGCAATGCACAAACTCGCTTAGACACTCACCCACTCACTCACCAACTCACTCACTCACTCACCCACTCACTCACCCACTCATTGACTCACTCACTCACTCACCACTCACCCACTCACTCACCCACTCATACACTCACACACCCACCCACTCACTGACTCACTCACTCATTCACTCACCCACCCACTCACCCACTCACTCACTCACTCACACACTCACTCACCCACTCACTCACTGACTCACTCACTCACCCACTCACTCACCCACTCACTCACCCACTCACACACCCACCCACTCACTGACTCACTCACTCACTCACCCACTCACTGACTCACTCACTCATTCACTCACCCACTCACCCACTCACTCACCCACTCACTCACCCACTCACTCACCAACTCACTCACCCACTCACTCACCCACTCACTGACTCACTCACTGACTCACTCACCCACTCACCCACCCACTCACCCACCCACTTACTCACCCACTCACTCGCTCACTCACTCACCCACCCACTCACTCACCCATTCACCCACTCACTCACTCACCCACTCACTCACCCACTCACTCACCCACTCACTCAACTCACCCACTCACTCATTCACTTATTCACTCACCCACCCACCCACTCACCTACACACTCATTCACATACAGATACTCAGATAATTCAATGCAGACACACTCACACAGATAGACACACACAGATAGACACACAGATAGACAGACACTCACACAGACACACAGATAGACACACAGACACACAGACAGACACACACACACAGACACACACACAGACACACACAGATAGACACACACACAGATAGACACACACATAGACACACTCACACAGACACACACAGATAGACACACACATAGACACACTCACACAGACACACACAGATAGACACAGACACACTCGGACACTCCGACACGTCCACACAAACTCAGTACTCATAAACAATCTCAAGTTGTAATCTCGCAATCACAATTTACTCTGTGGGGTGTTCGTGGACTTAGATCGCATTATACCCAGATCACTCCCCGTGTCTCTCTCTCTCCCCGTGTCTCTCTCTCTCCCCGTGTCTCTCTCTCTCCCCGTCTCTCTCTCTCTCCCCGTGTCTCTCTATACCCGTGTCTCTCTCTGTGTCTCTCTCCCCGTGTCTCTCTCTCCCCGTGTCTCTCTCTCCCCGTGTCTCTCTCCCCGTGTCTCTCTCCCCGTGTCTCTCTCTCTCTCTCCGTGTCTCTCTCTCCCCGTGTCTCTCTATACCCGTGTCTCTCTCTCCCCGTGTCTCTCTATACCCGTGTCTCTCTCTACCCGTGTCTCTCTCCCCGTGTCTCTCTATACCCGTGTCTCTCTCTCTGTGTCTCTCTCCCCGTGTCTCTCTCTCCCCGTGTCTCTCTCCCCGTGTCTCTCTCTCCCCGTGTCTCTCTCCCCGTGTCTCTCTCTCTCCCCGTGTCTCTCTCCCCGTGTCTCTCTCTCCCCGTGTCTCTCTCCCCGTGTCTCTCTCCCCGTGTCTCTCTCTCCCCGTGTCTCTCTCTCCCCGTGTCTCTCTCCCCGTGTCTCTCTCCCCGTGTCTCTCTCTCTCCCCGTGTCTCTCTCCCCGTGTCTCTCTCTCCCCGTGTCTCTCTCCCCGTGTCTCTCTCCCCGTGTCTCTCTCTCCCAGTGTCTCTCTCTCCCCGTGTCTCTCTCTCTCCCCGTGTCTCTCTCTCTCTCTCCCCGTGTCTCTCTCTCTCTCTCCGTGTCTCTCTCTCCCCGTGTCTCTCTCCCCGTGTCTCTCTCCCCGTGTCTCTCTCTCCCCGTGTCTCTCTCTCCCCGTGTCTCTCTCTCCCCGTGTCTCTCTCCCCGTGTCTCTCTCCCCGTGTCTCTCTCTGTGTAGTAAACTGATATCTGCTTGGTTCAACGCGAGTTGGAATTCTGCTGATTTTTGGGGTGATTTTAAGTTCAATAAAAGCAGTCGCTGAGCCATCAACATCATCAGCAGCATCATCATCAGTATCATCATCATCACCATCATCATCAGTATCATCATCATCACCATCATCACCATCATCAGTACCATCATCATCACCATCATCAGTACCATCATCATCATCACCATCATCAGTATCATCATCATCAGTATCATCATCACCATCATCATCAGTACCATCATCATCAGTATCATCATCAGTATCATCATCAGTACCATCATCATCATCAGTATCATCATCATCAGTATCATCATCAGTACCATCATCATCAGTACCATCATCATCAGTATCATCATCATCAGTATCATCATCATCAGTACCATCATCATCAGTACCATCATCATCAGTACCATCATCATCAGTACCATCATCATCATCATCACCATCATCAGTATCATCATCAGTACCATCATCATCAGTACCATCATCATCAGTACCATCATCATAAGTATCATCAGTATCACCATCATCAGTATCATCATCAGTACCATCATCATCAGTACCATCATCATCATCAGTACCATCATCACCATCATCATCACCATCATCAGTACCATCAACATCATCACCATCAACATCATCAGTACCATCATCATCACCATCATCATCAGTACCATCATCATCAGTACCATCATCATCATCAGTACCATCATCATCACCATCATCAGTACCATCATCATCATCACCATCATCATCACCATCATCAGTACCATCATCATCAGTACCATCATCATCAGTACCATCATCACCATCATCATCAGTACCATCATCATCAGTACCATCATCATCACCATCATCATCAGTACCATCATCATCACCATCATCTACAGTACCATCATCATCATCACCATCATCACCATCGTCAGCATCATCAGTATCAGCAGCAGCAGCATCAGCAGCATCATCACCATCAACAGCATCATCACCAGCATCATCACCACCATCATCATCACCACCACCATGACCACCACCATCAACACCATCATCATCAGTACCATCATCACCATCATCATCACCACTACCATCATCATCTGTACCATCATCACCACCACCATCATCACCATCACCACTGCAGGCTGTGAGTGGCTGTAGTAAATAAATAATTGGTGACAAAAAACTTTGTGGTCTTATTCCTTAAACTCACCACTCACTCACCACTCACTCACCCACTCACTCACTCACCACTCACTCACCCACTCACTCACCACTCACTCACTCACCACTCACTCACCCACTCACTCACTCACCACTCACTCACCCACTCACTCACCACTCACTCACTCACTCACCACTCACTCACCCACTCACTCACCCACCCACTCACTCACCACTCACTCACCCACTCACCCACTCACTCACTCACCACTCACTCACCACTCACTCACCACTCACTCACCACTCACTCACCCACTCACCACTCACCCACTCACTCACCACTCTTTCACTCACCACTCACTCACCCACCTACTCACTCACCCACTCACTCACTCACCACTCACCCACTCACTCACCCAGTCACTCACCCACTCACCCACTCACTCACTCACCGCTCACCCACTCACCCACTCACTCACCCACTCACTCACTCACCACTCACTCACCCACTCACCCACTCACTCACCACGCACTCACCACTCACCCACTCACCACTCACCCACTCACCCACTCACTCACCCACTCACTCACCACTCACCATCTCACCCACTCACCACTCACTCACCACTCACTCACCCACTCACTCACCACTCACTCACCACTCACTCACCACTCACCCACTCACCCCCTCACTCACCCACTCACACTCTCACCACTCACCCACTCACCCACTCACTCACTCACCCACTCACCCACTCACCCACTCACTCATTCACTCACTCACTCACCCACCCACTCACCCACTCACCACTCACTCACCACTCACTCACCTACTCACTCACCTACCCACTCACCACTCACATATCACTCACCACTCACTCAACACTCACAGACCACTCACAGACCACTCACTCACCTACTCACTCACCTACCCATTCACTCACCACTCACTCACCTACTCACCCACTCACCACTCACACACCACTCACTCACCTACTCACTCACCTACCCACTCACCCCACTCACCTCACTCACCCACTCACTCCACTCACCCCATTCACCCCACTCACCCCATACACTCACCCCATCCACTCACCCACTCACTCACCACTCACACACCACTCACTCACCTACTCACTCACCTACCCACTCACCCCACTCACCTCACTCACCCACTCACTCACCCCACTCACCCCATCCACTCACTCACTCACCCACTCACTCACCAACTCACCCACTCACTCACTCAGTCACCCACTCACTCACCCACCCACTCACCCACTCACTCACTCACCCACTCACTCACTCACCCACTCACTCACCAACTCACTCACCCACTCACCCCACTCACCCACTCACTCACCCCACTCACCCCATACACTCACCCACTGGTGGATGAAGGTCATTGTGGTGACGATGGTGATGGTGGTGATGATGGTGGTGGAGGTGATGATGGTGATGGTGGTGATGGTGATGATGGTGTTGATGGTGATGGTGGTGATGTTGGTGTTGATAGTGGTGATGGTGGTGATGGTGGTGATGATGATGATGGTGGTGATGGTGTTGATGGTGTTGATGGTGGAGGTGATGGTGATGTTGGTGTTGATAGTGGTGATGGTGATGATGGTGATGGTGGTGATGGTGGTGATGATGGTGGAGGTGATGGTGGTGATGGTGTTGATGGTGATGATGGTGGAGGTGATGGTGGTGATGTTGATGTTGATAGTGTTGATAGTGTTGATGGTGGTGATGGTGGTGATGATGTTGATGGTGGTGATGGTGTTGATGGTGATGGTGGTGATGGTGATGGTGGTGATGGTGATGGTGGTGATGGTGGTGATGTTGTTGATAGTGGTGATGGTGGTGATGATGGTGGTGATTGTGTTGATGGTGATGATGGTGGTGATGGTGGTGATAGTGGTGATGGTGGTTATGATGGTGGAGGTGATGGTGGTGATGTTGATGTTGGTGATGATGGTGGAGGTGATGGTGGTGATGGTGGTGATGGTGTTCATGTTGATGGTGGTGATGGTGGTGATGGTGATGGTGGTGATGGTGATGGGGTTGATGATGATGATGGTGGAGGTGATGGTGGTGATGTTGTTGATGATGGTGATGGTGGTGATGATGGTGGAGGTGATGGTGGTGATGGTGGTGATGTTGGTATTGATAGTGGTGATGGTGATGGTGGTGATGGTGGTGATGGTGGTGATGTTTGTGTTGATAGTGGTGATGGTGATGGTGGTGATGATGGTGGTGATGGTGATGGTGGTGATGGTGGTGATGTTGATGGTGGTGATGGTGGTGATGGTGGTGATGATGGTGATGGTGGTGATGGTGTTGATGTTGATGGTGGTGATGGTGTGATGTTGATGTTGGTGGTGGTGTTGGTGGTGGTGTTGGTGGTGATGTTGATGGTGGTGATGGTGTTGATGTTGATGGTGGTGGTGGTGTTGGTGTTGGTGGTGTTGTGATGGTGTTGGTGGTGAGGTTGGTGGTGGTGGTGGTGGTGAGTGGTGATGGTGGTGATGTTGATGGTGGTGATGGTGATGGTGGTGATGGTGTTGGTGATGGTGGTGATGTTGATGGTGGTGATGGTGTTGATGTTGATGTTGGTGGTGGTGTTGGTGGCGGTGTTGGTGGTGATGTTGGTTTTGGTGGTGTTGGTGATGGTGGTGATGGTGATGATGGTGATGGTCATGGTGGTTGATGATGGTGATGGTGGTGATGGTGTTGATGTTGATGGTGGTGATGGTGGTGATGATGGTGTTGATGTTGGTGGTGGTGTTGGTGGTGATGTTGGTTTTGGTGGTGGTGGTGTTGGTTTTGGTGTCGACACTCGATATGGGAATGGGTCAATTTGACCCAGACCAGATGAGACAAACAGAGATGGGGACAGATACACGGGGAGAGACACGGGGGGAGACACGGGGAGAGAGAGACACGGGGAGAGAGAGACACGGGGAGAGAGACACGGGGAGAGACACGGGGAGAGACACGTTGTGAGAGAGACACGGGCAGAGAGAGACACGGAGAGAGAGACACGGGGAGAGAGACACCGGGAGAGAGACACGGGGAGAGAGACACGGGGAGAGAGACACGGGGAGAGAGACACGGGGAGAGACACGGGGAGAGACACGGTGTGAGAGAGACACGGGGAGAGAGACACACGGAGAGAGAGAGACACGGGGAGAGAGACAGAGAGAGAGAGACACGGGGAGAGAGAGACACGGGGAGAGAGACACGGGGAGAGAGACACGAGGAGAGAGACACGGGGAGAGAGAGACACGGGGAGAGAGAGACACGGGGAGAGAGACAGAGAGAGAGACACGGGGAGAAAGAGACACGGGGAGAGAGAGACACGGAGAGAGAGACACGGGGAGAGAGAGACACGGGGAGAGAGACACGGGGAGAGAGAGACACGGGGAGAGAGAGACACGGGGAGAGAGACACGGGGAGAGAGACACGGGGAGAGAGAGACACGGGGAGAGAGATACGGGGAGAGAGAGAGACACGGGGAGAGAGACACGGGGAGAGAGAGACACGGGGAGAGAGAGACACGGAGAGAGAGACACGGGGAGAGTGACAGAGAGAGAGACACGGGGAGAGAGACACGGGGAGAGAGAGACACGGGGAGAGAGATACGGGGAGAGAGAGAGACGGGAGGAGACACGGAGAGAGACACGGGGAGAGAGAGACACGGGAGAGAGAGACACGGGGAGAGAGAGAGACACGGGGAGAGAGACACGGGGAGAGAGAGACACGGGAGAGAGAGACACGGGGAGAGAGACACGGGGAGAGAGACACGGGGAGAGAGACACGGGGAGAGAGAGACACGGGGAGAGAGACACGGGGAGAGAGAGACACGGGGAGAGAGACACGGGGAGAGAGAGACACGGGGAGAGAGACACGGGGAGAGAGACACGGGGAGAGAGAGAGACGGGGAGAGAGACACGGGGAGAGAGACACAGAGAGAGAGAGACACGGGGAGAGAGACACGGGGAGAGAGACACGGCGAGAGAGACACGGGGAGAGAGAGAGACACGGGGAGAGAGACACGGGGAGAGAGACACGGGGAGAGAGACACGGGGAGAGAGAGACACGGGGAGAGAGACACGGTGAGAGAGACACGGGGAGAGAGAGACACGGGGAGAGAGACACGGTGAGAGAGACACGGGGAGAGAGAGACACGGGGAGAGAGAGACACGGGGAGAGAGACACGGGAAGAGAGACACGGTGAGAGAGACACGGTGAGAGAGACGCTGGGGGAGACACGGTGAGAGAGAGACACGGTGAGAGAGAGACACGGAGAGAGACACGGAGAGAGAGAGACACGGGGAGAGAGACACGGGGAGAGAGAGACACGGGGAGAGAGACACGGGGAGAGAGAGATACGGGGAGAGAGAGACACGGGGAGAGAGACACGGGGAGAGAGACACGGGGAGAGAGAGACACGGGGAGAGAGACACGGGGAGAGAGAGACACGGGGAGAGAGACACGGGGAGAGAGACACGGGGAGAGAGAGACACAGGGAGAGAGACACGGGGAGAGAGAGAGACGGGGAGAGAGACACGGGGAGAGAGAGAAACGGGGAGAGAGACACGGGGAGAGAGAGAGACGGGGGAGAGAGACACGGGGAGAGAGACACGGGGAGAGAGACACAGAGAGAGAGACACTGGGAGAGAGACACGGGGAGAGAGACACGGGGAGAGAGAGAGACACGGGGAGAGAGACACGGGGAGAGAGAGAGATGGGGAGAGAGAGACACGGGGAGAGACACGGGGAGAGAGACACGGGGAGAGTCAGAGACACGGGGAGACAGAGACACGGGGAGAGAGACACGGGGAGAGAGACACGGGGAGAGAGAGAGACACGGGGAGAGAGACACGGGGAGAGAGAGACACGGGGAGAGAGACACGGGGAGAGAGAGACACGGGGAGAGAGACACGGGGAGAGAGACACGGGGAGAGAGAGACACGGGGAGAGAGACACGGGGAGAGAGAGACACGGGGAGAGAGACACGGGGAGAGAGAGAGACACGGGGAGAGAGACACGGGGAGAGAGAGACACGGGGAGAGAGACACGGGGAGAGAGAGACACGGGGAGAGAGACACGGGGAGAGAGAGACACGGGGAGAGAGACACGGGGAGAGAGACACGGGGAGAGAGAGAGACACGGGGAGAGAGACACGGGGAGAGAGAGACACGGGGAGAGAGATACGGGGAGAGAGACACGGGGAGAGAGAGACACGGGGAGAGAGACACGGGGAGAGAGACACAGAGAGAGAGAGAGAGACACGGGGAGAGAGACACGGGGAGAGAGAGACACGGGGAGAGACACGGGGAGAGAGAGACACAGAGAGAGAGACACGGGGAGAGAGACACGGGGAGAGAGACACGGGGAGAGAGACACGGGGAGAGAGAGAGATGGGGAGAGAGAGACACGGGGAGAGAGACACGGGGAGAGAGACACGGGGAGAGTCAGAGACACGGGGAGAGAGACACGGGGAGAGAGACACGGGGAGAGAGAGAGATGGGGAGAGAGAGACACGGGGAGAGAGACACGGGGAGAGAGACACGGGGAGAGAGACACGGGGAGAGAGAGACACGGGGAGAGAGACACGGGGAGAGAGAGACACGGGGAGAGAGACACGGGGAGAGAGAGAGACACGGGGAGAGAGACACGGGGAGAGAGACACGGGGAGAGAGACACGGGGAGAGTCAGAGACACGGGGAGAGAGAGACACGGGGAGAGAGACACGGGGAGAGAGAGAGATGGGGAGAGAGAGACACGGGGAGAGAGACACGGGGAGAGAGACACGGGGAGAGAGACACGGGGAGAGAGACACGGGGAGAGAGACACGGGGAGAGAGACACGGGGAGAGTCAGAGACACGGGGAGAGAGAGACACGGGGAGAGAGACACGGGGAGAGAGAGACACGGGGAGAGAGACACGGGGAGAGTCAGAGACACGGGGAGAGAGAGAGATGGGGAGAGAGACACGGGGAGAGAGAGAGATGGGGAGAGAGAGACACGGGGAGAGAGACACGGGGAGAGAGACACGGGGAGAGTCAGAGACACGGGGAGAGAGAGACACGGGGAGAGAGAGACACGGGGAGAGAGACACGGTGGGAGTTCAGGGGTGGGAGTTCAGGGGTGAGAGTTCAGGGGTGAGAGTTCAGGGGTGAGAGTTCAGAAGTGAGAGTTCAGGGGGTGAGAGTTCAGGGGTGAGAGTTCAGGGGTGAGAGTTCAGGGGTGAGAGTTCAGGGGGTGAGAGTTCAGGGGTGAGAGTTCAGAAGTGAGAGTTCAGGGGGTGAGAGTTCAGGGGTGAATGACACACACAGGGTGAGAGTTCAGGGGTGCGAGTTCAGAAGTGAGAGTTCAGGGGGTGAGAGTTCAGGGGTGAGAGTTCAGGGGTGAGAGTTCAGGGGGAGGATGAGCGGGGTTAGTTTTTGGATCAGCCAATGGGAGGAGGGGGATGGAGCGAGTTAAATTTAATCTTGACTTTGACTGTGAAGATTCTATTCATAGACACACACACAGAGAGACACACACAGACACGTGGAGAGACACACACAGAGAGAGACACACACATAGACACGTGGAGAGTTACACACACACAGAAACACACAGATAGA
>NW_027423530.1:0-60380 GCF_048934315.1 Petromyzon marinus
CCTCGGCGGGCGCTGGTCGCGGTCCCTCAGCGCGCGTCGCGGGTCCTCGCTGCGCGTCGCGGTCCTCGCGCGCGTCGCGGTCCTCGCGCGCGTCGCGGTCCTCGCGCGCGTCGCGGTCCTCGCGCGCGTCGCGGTCCTCGCGCGCGTCGCGGTGATACCTCGCGCGCGTCGCGGTCCTCGCGCGCGTCGCGGTCCCTCGCGCGCGTCGCGGTCCTCGCGCGCGTCGCGGTCCTCGCGCGCGTCGCGGTCCTCGCGCGCGTCGCGGTCCTCGCGCGCGTCGCGGTCCTCGCGCGCGTCGCGGTCCTCGCGCGCGTCGCGGTCCTCGCGCGCGTCGCGGTCCCTCGCGCGCGTCGCGGTCCTCGCGCGCGTCGCGGTCCTCGCGCGCGTCGCGGTCCTCGCGCGCGTCGCGGTCCTCGCGCGCGTCGCGGTCCTCGCGCGCGTCGCGGTCCTCGCGCGCGTCGCGGTCCTCGCGCGCGTCGCGGTCCTCGCGCGCGTCGCGGTCCTCGCGCGCGTCGCGGTCCTCGCGCGCGTCGCGGTCCTCGCGCGCGTCGCGGTCCTCGCGCGCGTCGCGGTCCTCGCGCGCGTCGCGGTCCTCGCGCGCGTCGCGGTCCTCGCGCGCGTCGCGGTCCTCGCGCGCGTCGCGGTCCTCGCGCGCGTCGCGGTCCTCGCGCGCGTCGCGGTCCTCGCGCGCGTCGCGGTCCTCGCGCGCGTCGCGGTCCTCGCGCGGTCGCGGTCCTCGCGCGCGTCGCGGTCCTCGCGCGCGTCGGCGGTCCTCGCGCGCGTCGCGGTCCTCGCGCGCGTCGCGGTCCTCGCGCGCGTCGCGGTCCTCGCGCGCGTCGCGGTCCTCGCGCGCGTCGCGGTCCTCGCGCGCGTCGCGGTCCTCGCGCGCGTCGCGGTCCTCGCGCGCGTCGCGGTCCTCGGCGGTCGCCCCGCGGTCCTCGGCGGTCGCCCCGCTCCCCGGCTCAGGCTCGCCCGCTCCCCCCGCCTCCCGGCGGTCACGCGGCTCGCCCCTGCCTTTAACGCCGGCGAGCGCCGCCCGTTTGGGCCGTTCGCCCTCGCGCGTCGCCGCCGCGGGGCCGGCTCTGGCTCTGCGCTTCCGCGACACGACCAGGGTGTAGCCGTCCCCTTCCCCCTCCGGTGCTGCCTCCATGGGTTCGCCTCCGGAGTCGGCTTGGTCGGGCGCGTGCTGCTCCTGCTGCTGCTTCTGCGGTTGCTCCTGCTGCTGCTGCTCCTGCTGCTGCTGTGGCTGCTCCTGCTGCTGCTGCGGCTGCTCCTGCTGCTGCTGCTGCGGCTGCTGCTGCGGCTGCTGCTGCTGCTCCTGCTGCTGCTGCTCCTGCTGCTGCTCCTGCTGCTGCGGCTGCTGCGGCTGCTGCTGCTGCTCCTGCTGCTGCGGCTCATGCTGCTGCTGCTCATGCTGCTCCGGCCGCTCCTGCTGCTGCTGCTGCGGCTGCTGCTGCTGCCGCTGCTGCCGCTGCTGCGGCTGCCGCTGCTGCCACTGCTGCAGCTGAAAGAGGGAGGCCGGGGGGAGACAGAGAGGGAGGCCGGGGGGAGACAGAGAGGTAGGCCGGGGGGAGAGAGAGAGAGGGAGGCCGGGGGGAGACAGAGAGGGAGGCCGGAGGGACACAGAGAGGGAGGACGGGGGGAGAGAGAGAGGGAGGCCGGGGGGAGAGAGAGACGGAGGCCTGGGGGAGAGAGAGAGGGAGGCCGGGGGGAGAGAGAGAGGGAGGCCGGGGGGAGAGAGAGAGGGAGGCCGGGGGGATAGAGAGAGGGAGGCCGGGGGGAGAGAGAGAGGGAGGCAGGGGGGAGACAGAGAGGGGAGGCCGGGGGGAGAGAGAGAGAGAGAGAGGCCGGGGGGAAAGAGAGAGGGAGGCCGGGGGAGAGAGAGAGAGGGAGGCCGGGGGGAGAGAGAGAGGGAGGCCGGGGGGAGAGAGAGAGGGAGGCCGGGGCGGAGAGAGAGAGGGAGGCCTGGGGGAGAGAGAGAGGGAGGCCGGGGGGAGAGAGAGAGGGAGGCCGGGGGGAGAGAGAGAGGGAGGCCGGGGGGATAGAGAGAGGGAGGCCAGGGGGAGAGAGAGAGGGGAGGCCGGGGGGAGACAGAGAGGGAGGCCGGGGTGAAGAGAGAGAGAGGAGGCCGGGGGGAGAGAGAGAGGGAGGCCGAGGGGAGAGAGAGAGGGAGGCCGGGGGGAGAGAGAGAGGGGAGGCCGGGGGGAGAGAGAGAGGGAGGCAGCGGGGGAGAGAGAGAGGGAGGCCGGGGGGAGACAGAGAGGGAGGCCGGGGTGAAGAGAGAGAGAGGCCGGGGGGAGAGAGAGAGGGAGGCCGAGGGGAGAGAGAGAGGGAGGCCGGGAGGGAGAGAGAGAGGGAGGCCGGGGGGAGAGAGAGGGGGAGGCAGCGGGGAGAGAGAGA
Source organism: Petromyzon marinus (assembly GCF_048934315.1). Taxonomy (NCBI): domain Eukaryota; kingdom Metazoa; phylum Chordata; class Hyperoartia; order Petromyzontiformes; family Petromyzontidae; genus Petromyzon; species Petromyzon marinus. Next base: position 2,401 of record NW_027423530.1, read on the forward strand.
GGGAGGCCGGGGGGAGAGAGAGAGGGAGGCCGGTGGGGAGACAGAGAGGGAGGCCGGGGGGGAGAGAGAGGCCGGGGGGAGAGAGAGAGGGAGGCCGGGGGGATAGAGAGATGGAGGCCGGGGGGAGAGAGAGAGGGAGGCCGGGGGGAGACAGAGAGGGAGGCCGGGGGAGAGAGAGAGAGAGGCCGGGGGGAGAGAGAAAGGGAGGCCGGGGGGAGAGAGAGAGGGAGGCCGGGGGGAGAGAGAGAGAGGGAGGCCGGGGTGGAGACAGAGAGCGAGGCCAGGGGAGAGAGAGAGGGAGGCCGGGGGGAGAGAGAGGGAGGCCGGGGGGAGAGAGAGAGGGAGGCCGGGGGGAGAGAGAGAGGGAGGCCTAGGGGAGAGAGAGAGGGAGGCCGGGGGGTGAGAAAGAGGGAGGCCGGGGGAGAGAGAGAGAGGGAGGCCGGGGGAGACAGAGAGGGAGGCCCGGGGGAGAGAGAGAGAGGGAGGCCGGGGGGAGACAGAGAGGGAGGCGGGGGGAGACAGAGAGGGAGGCCGGGGGAGAGAGAGAGGGAGGCCGGGGGGAGAGAGAGAGGGAGGCCAGGGGGAGAGAGAGAGGGGAGGCCGGGGGGAGAGAGGGAGGGAGGCCGGGGGAGAGAGAGACGGAGGCCGCGGGGAGAGAGAGAGGGAGGCCGGGGGGAGAGAGAGAGGGAGGCCGGGGGGAGAGAGAGAGGGAGGGCCGGGGGGACAGAGAGAGGAGGCCGGGGGAGAGAGAGAGGGAGGCCGGGGGAGAGAGAGAGGGAGGCCGGGGGGAGAGAGAGAGGGAGGCCGGGGGGAGAGAGAGAGGGAGGCCTGGGGGAGAGAGAGAGGGAGGCCGGGGGGAGAGAAAGAGGGAGGCCGGGGGGAGAGAGAGAGGGAGGCCGGGGGAGACAGAGAGGTAGACCGGGGTGAGAGGAGAGAGAGGGAGGCCGGGGGGAGACAGAGAGGGAGGCGGGGGGAGACAGAGAGGGAGGCCGGGGGGAAGAGAGAGAGGGAGGCCGGGGGGAGACAGAGAGGGAGGCCGGGGGGAGAGAGAGAGGGAGGCCGGGGGGAGACAGAGAGGGAGGCCGGGGGAGACAGAGAGGGAGGCCGGAGGGAGAGAGAGAGGAGGCCGGGGGAGAGAGAGAGGGAGGCCGGGGGGAGAGAAAGAGGGAGGCCGGGGGGAGAGAGAGAGGGAGGCCGGGGGAGACAGAGAGGTAGGCCAGGGGAGAGAGAGAGAGGGAGGCCGGGGGGAGAGAGAGAGGGAGGCCGGGGGGAGAGAGAGAGGGAGGCCGGGGGGAGAGAGAGAGGGAGGCCGGTGGGAGAGAGGGAAGGAGGCCGGGGGGAGAGAGAGAGGGAGGCCGGGGGAGAGAGAGAGGGAGGCCGGGGGTATAGAGAGAGGGAGGCCGGGGGGAGAGAGAGAGGGAGGCCGGGGGGAGAGAGAGAGGGAGGCCGGGGGATAGAGAGAGAGAGGCCGGGGGAGAGAGAGAGGGAGGCCGGGGGAGACAGAGAGGGAGGCCGGGGGGAGAGAGAGAGAGAGGCCGGGGGGAGAGAGAGAGGGAGGCCTGGGGGAGAGAGAGAGGGAGGCCGGGGGGAGACAGAGAGGGAGGCCGGGGGAGACAGAGAGGGAGGCCGGGGCGAGACAGAGAGGGAGGCGGTGGGAGACAGAGAGGGAGGCCGGGGGGAGAGAGAGAGGGATGCCGGGGGGAGAGAGAGAGGGAGGCCGGGGGGAGAGAGAGAGGGAGGCCGGGGGGAGAGAGAGAGGCAGGCCGGGGGGAGACAGAGAGGGAGGCCGGGGGAGAGAGAGAGGGAGGCCGGGGGGAGACAGAGAGGGAGGCCAGAGGGAGACAGAGAGGGAGGACGGGGGAGAGAGAGAGGGAGGCCGGGGGGAGAGAGAGAGGGAGGCCGGGGGGAGAGAGAGAGGGAGGCCGGGGGGATAGAGAGAGGGAGGCCGGGGGGAGAGAGAGAGGGAGGCTGGGGGAGACAGAGAGGGAGGCCGGGGGGGAGAGAGAGAGAGAGAGGCCGGGGGGAGAGAGAGAGGGAGGCCGGGGGAGAGAGAGAGGGAGGCCGGGGGGAGAGAGAGAGGGAGGCCGGGCGGAGAGAGAGAGGGAGGCCTGGGGGAGAGAGAGAGGGAGGCAGGGGTGAGAGAGAGAGGGAGGCCGGGGGGAGAGAGAGAGGGAGGCCGGGGGGATAGAGAGAGGGAGGCCAGGGGAGAGAGAGAGGGAGGCCGGGGGGAGACAGAGAGGGAGGCCGGGGGGAGAGAGAGAGAGGCCGGGGGGGAGAGAGAGAGGGAGGCCGGGGGGAGAGAGAGAGGGAGGCCGGGGGGAGAGAGAGAGGAGGCCGGGGGAGAGAGAGAGGGAGGCAGCGGGGAGAGAGAGAGGGAGGCAGCGGGGAGAGAGAGAGGGAGGCCGGGGGAGAGAGAGAGGGAGGCCGGTGGGAGACAGAGAGGGAGGCCGGGGGGAGAGAGAGGCCGGGGGAGAGAGAGAGGGAGGCCGGGGGATAGAGAGAGGGAGGCCGGGGGGAGAGAGAGAGGGAGGCCGGGGAGAGACAGAGAGGGAGGCCGGGGGGAGAGAGAGAGAGAGGCCGGGGGGAGAGAGAGAGGGAGGCCGGGGGGAGAGAGAGAGGGAGGCCGGGGGAGAGAGAGAGGGAGGCCGGGTGGAGACAGAGAGGGAGGCCAGGGGGAGAGAGAGAGGGAGGCCGGGGGGAGAGAGAGAGGGAGGCCGGGGGAGAGAGAGAGGGAGGCCGGGGGGAGAGAGAGAGGGAGGCCTGGGGGAGAGAGAGAGGGAGGCCGGGGGGTGAGAAAGAGGGAGGCCGGGGGGAGAGAGAGAGGGAGGCCAGGGGGAGAGAGAGGCCGGGGGAGAGAGGGAGGGAGGCCGGGGGGAGAGAGAGAGGGAGGCCGCGGGGAGAGAGAGAGGGAGGCCGGGGGGAGAGAGAGAGGGAGGCCGGGGGGAGAGAGAGAGGGAGGCCGGGGGGACAGAGAGAGGGAGGCCGGGGGGAGAGAGAGAGGGAGGCCTAGGGGAGAGAGAGAGGGACGCCGGGGGGAGAGAGAGAGGGAGGCCGGGGGGAGAGAGAGAGGGAGGCCTGGGGAGAGAGAGAGGGAGGCCGGGGGAGAGGAAGAGGAGGCCGGGGGAGAGAGAGAGGGAGGCCGGGGGGAGACAGAGAGGTAGGCCGGGGGGAGAGAGAGAGGAGGGAGGCCGGGGGAGACAGAGAGGGAGGCCGGGGGGAGAGAGAGAGGGAGGCCGGGGGGAGACAGAGAGGAGGCCGGGGGGAGAGAGAGAGAGGGAGGCCGGGGGGAGACAGAGAGGGAGGCCGGGGGGAGACAGAGAGGGAGGCCGGGGGAGAGAGAGAGGGAGGCCGGGGGGAGAGAGAGAGGGAGGCCGTGGGGAGAGAGAGAGGGAGGCCGGGGGGAGAGAGAGAGGGAGGCCGGGGGAGAGAGAGAGGGAGGCCGGGGGAGACAGAGAGGGAGGCCTGGGGGAGAGAGAGAGGGAGGCCGGGGGAGAGAGAGAGGGAGGCCGGGGGGAGACAGAGAGGGAGGCCGGGGGGAGAGAGAGAGGGAGGCCGGGGGGAGAGAGAGAGGAAGGCCGGGTAGAGAGAGAGAGGGAGGCCGCGGGGAGACAGAGAGGGAGGCCGGGGGAGACAGAGAGGGAGGCCGGGGGGAGAGAGAGAGGGAGGCCGGGGGAGAGAGAGAGGGAGGCCGGGGGGAGAGAGAGGGAGGTGGGGGGAGACAGAGAGGGAGGCCGGGGGGAGACAGAGAGGGAGGCCGGGGGGAGAGAGAGAGGGAGGCCGGTGGGAGAGAGGGAAGGAGGCCGGGGGGAGAGAGAGAGGGAGGCCGGGGGGAGAGAGAGAGGGAGGCCGGGGGTATAGAGAGAGGGAGGCCGGGGGGAGAGAGAGAGGGAGGCCGGGGGAGAGAGAGAGGGAGGCCGGGGGGATAGAGAGAGAGAGGCCGGGGGGAGAGAGAGAGGGAGGCCGGGGGGAGACAGAGAGGGAGGCCGGGGGAGAGAGAGAGAGAGGCCGGGGGAGAGAGAGAGGGAGGCCTGGGGGAGAGAGAGAGGGAGGCCGGGGGGAGACAGAGAGGGAGGCCGGGGGGAGACAGAGAGGGAGGCCGGGGCGAGACAGAGAGGGAGGCCGGTGGGAGACAGAGAGGGAGGCCGGGGGGAGAGAGAGAGGGATGCCGGGGGGAGAGAGAGAGGGAGGCCGGGGGGAGAGAGAGAGGGAGGCCGGGGGAGAGAGAGAGGCAGGCCGGGGGGGAGACAGAGAGGGAGGCGGGGGGAGAGAGAGGAGGCCGGGGGAGACAGAGAGGGAGGCCAGAGGGAGACAGAGAGGGAGGACGGGGGGAGAGAGAGAGGGAGGCCGGGGGGAGAGAGAGAGGGAGGCCGGGGGGAGAGAGAGAGGGAGGCCGGGGGATAGAGAGAGGGAGGCCGGGGGGAGAGAGAGAGGGAGGCTGGGGGGGAGACAGAGAGGGAGGCCGGGGGAGAGAGAGAGAGAGAGGCCGGGGGGAGAGAGAGAGGGAGGCGGGGGGAGAGAGAGAGGGAGGCCGGGGGGAGAGAGAGAGAGGGAGGCCGGGCGGAGAGAGAGAGGAGGCTGGGGGAGAGAGAGAGGGAGGCAGGGGTGAGAGAGAGAGGGAGGCCGGGGGGAGAGAGAGAGGGAGGCCGGGGGGATAGAGAGAGGGAGGCCAGGGGAGAGAGAGAGGGAGGCCGGGGGGAGACAGAGAGGGAGGCCGGGGGGAGAGAGAGAGAGGCCGGGGGGAGAGAGAGAGGGAGGCCGGGGGGAGAGAGAGAGGGAGGCCGGGGGGAGAGAGAGAGGGAGGCCGGGGGAGAGAGAGAGGGAGGCAGCGGGAGAGAGAGAGGGAGGCCGGGGGGAGAGAGAGAGGGAGGCCGGTGGGAGACAGAGAGGGAGGCCGGGGGGAGAGAGAGGCCGGGGGGAGAGAGAGAGGGAGGCCGGGGGATAGAGAGAGGGAGGCCGGGGGGAGAGAGAGAGGGAGGCCGGGGAGAGACAGAGAGGGAGGCGGGGGAGAGAGAGAGAGAGGCCGGGGGGAGAGAGAGAGGGAGGCCGGGGGGAGAGAGAGAGGGAGGCCGGGGGGAGAGAGAGAGGGAGGCCGGGTGGAGACAGAGAGGGAGGCCAGGGGGAGAGAGAGAGGGAGGCCGGGGGGAGAGAGAGAGGGAGGCCGGGGGGAGAGAGAGAGGGAGGCCGGGGGGAGAGAGAGAGGAGGCCTGGGGGAGAGAGAGAGGGAGGCCGGGGGGTGAGAAAGAGGGAGGCCGGGGGAGAGAGAGAGGGAGGCCAGGGGGAGAGAGAGGCCGGGGGAGAGAGGGAGGGAGCCGGGGGGAGAGAGAGAGGGAGGCCGCGGGGAGAGAGAGAGGGAGGCCGGGGGGAGAGAGAGAGGGAGGCCGGGGGGAGAGAGAGAGGGAGGCCGGGGGGACAGAGAGAGGGAGGCCGGGGGGAGAGAGAGAGGGAGGCCTAGGGGAGAGAGAGAGGGACGCCGGGGGGAGAGAGAGAGGGAGGCCGGGGGAGAGAGAGAGAGGGAGGCCTGGGGGAGAGAGAGAGGGAGGCCGGGGGGAGAGGAAGAGGGAGGCCGGGGGGAGAGAGAGAGGGAGGCCGGGGGGAGACAGAGAGGTAGGCCGGGGGGGAGAGAGAGAGAGGGAGGCCGGGGGGAGACAGAGAGGGAGGCCGGGGGGAGAGAGAGAGGAGGCCGGGGGAGACAGAGAGGGAGGCCGGGGGGAGAGAGAGAGAGGGAGCCGGGGGAGACAGAGAGGGAGGCCGGGGAGACAGAGAGGGAGGCCGGGGGGAGAGAGAGAGGGAGGCCGGGGGGAGAGAGAGAGGGAGGCCGGGGGGAGAGAGAGAGGGAGGCCGGGGGGAGAGAGAGAGGGAGGCCGGGGGAGAGAGAGAGGGAGGCGGGGGGAGACAGAGAGGGAGGCCTGGGGGAGAGAGAGAGGGAGGCCGGGGGGAGAGAGAGAGGGAGGCCGGGGGGAGACAGAGAGGGAGGCCGGGGGGAGAGAGAGAGGGAGGCCGGGGGGAGAGAGAGAGGAAGGCCGGGTAGAGAGAGAGAGGGAGGCCGCGGGGAGACAGAGAGGGAGGCCGGGGGAGACAGAGAGGGAGGCCGGGGGGAGAGAGAGAGGGAGGCCGGGGGGAGAGAGAGAGGGAGGCCGGGGGAGAGAGAGGGAGGCGGGGGGAGACAGAGAGGGAGGCCGGGGGGAGACAGAGAGGGAGGCCGGGGGAGAGAGAGAGGGAGGCCGGGGGGAGAGAGAGAGGGAGGCCGGAGGGAGACATAGAGGGAGGCCGGGGGGGAGAGAGAGGGAGGCCGGGGGGAGAGAGAGAGGGAGGCCGGGGGGAGAGAGAGGGAGGCCTGGGGGAGAGAGAGAGGGAGGTCGGGGGGAGAGAGAGAGGGAGGCCGGGGGAGAGAGAGAGGGAGGCCTGGGGAGAGAGAGAGGGAGGCCGGGGGAGAGAGAGAGGGAGGCCTGGGGAGAGAGAGAGGGAGGCCGGGGGAGAGAGAGAGGGAGGGCCGGGGGGAGACAGAGAGGGAGGCCTGGGGGAGAGAGAGAGGGAGGCCGGGGGGAGAGAGAGAGGGAGGCCGGGGGGGAGACAGAGAGGGAGGCCGGGGGGAGAGAGAGAGGGAGGCCGGGGGGAGAGAGAGAGGAAGGCCGGGTAGAGAGAGAGAGGGAGGCCGCGGGGGAGACAGAGAGGGAGGCCGGGGGGAGACAGAGAGGGAGGCCGGGGGGAGAGAGAGAGGGAGGCCGGGGGGAGAGAGAGAGGGAGGCCGGGGGAGAGAGAGGGAGGCGGGGAGACAGAGAGGGAGGCCGGGGGGAGACAGAGAGGGAGGCCGGGGGGAGAGAGAGAGGGAGGCCGGGGGGAGAGAGAGAGGGAGGCCGGAGGGAGACATAGAGGGAGGCCGGGGGGGAGAGAGAGAGGGAGGCCGGGGGAGAGAGAGAGGGAGGCCGGGGGGAGAGAGAGGGAGGCCTGGGGGAGAGAGAGAGGGAGGTCGGGGGAGAGAGAGAGAGGGAGGCCGGGGGAGAGAGAGAGGGAGGCCGGAGGGAGAGAGAGAGGAAGGCGGGGGGAGAGAGAGAGGGAGGCCGGGGGTAGAGAGAGAGGGAGGCCGGTGGGAGAGAGAGGCCGGGGGGACAGAGAGAGGGAGGCCGGGGGGAGAGAGAGAGGGAGGCCGGGGGGAGACAGAGAGAGAGGCCTGGGGGAGACAGAGAGGGAGGCCGGGGGAGACAGAGAGGGAGGCCGGGGGGAGAGAGAGAGGGAGGCCGCGGGGAGAGAGAGAGAGAGGCCGGGGGGGGAGAGAGAGAGGGAGGACGGGGGAGAGAGAGAGAGGGAGGCCGGGGGAGACAGAGAGGGAGGCCGGGGGGAGACAGAGAGGGAGGCCGGGGGGAGACAGAGAGGGAGGCCGGGGGGAGACATAGAGGGAGGCCGGGGGGAGAGAAAGAGGGAGGCTGGAGGGAGAGAGAGAGGGAGACCGGGGGGAGACAGAGAGGGAGGCCGGGGGGGAGAGAGAGAGGGAGGCCGGGGGAGAGAGAGAGGGAGGCCGGGGGGAGAGAGAGAGGGAGGCCGGGGAAGAGAGAGAGGGAGGCCGGGGGGAGAGAGAGAGGGAGGCCGGGGGGAGACAGAGAGGGAGGCCGGGGGAGAGAGAGAGGGAGGCCGGAGGGAGACATAGAGGGAGGCCGGGGGGGAGAGAGAGAGGGAGGCCGGGGGGAGAGAGAGAGGGAGGCCGGGGGGAGAGAGAGGGAGGCCTGGGGGAGAGAGAGAGGGAGGTCGGGGGAGAGAGAGAGAGGAGGCCGGGGGAGAGAGAGAGGAGGCCTGGGGGAGAGAGAGAGGGGAGGCCGGGGGGGAGAGAGAGAGGGAGGCCTGGGGGAGGAGAGAGAGGGAAGGCCGGGGGGGAGAGAGAGAGGGAGGCCGGGGGGAGACAGAGAGGGAGGCCTGGGGGAGAGAGAGAGGGAGGCCGGGGGGGAGAGAGAGAGGGAGGCCGGGGGGAGACAGAGAGGGAGGCCGGGGGAGAGAGAGAGGGAGGCCGGGGGGAGAGAGAGAGGAAGGCCGGGTAGAGAGAGAGAGGGAGGCCGCGGGAGACAGAGAGGGAGGCCGGGGGGGGAGACAGAGAGGGAGGCCGGGGGAGAGAGAGAGGGAGGCCGGGGGGAGAGAGAGAGGGAGGCCGGGGGGAGAGAGAGGGAGGCGGGGGGAGACAGAGAGGGAGGCCGGGGGGAGACAGAGAGGGAGGCCGGGGGGAGAGAGAGAGGGAGGCCGGGGGGAGAGAGAGAGGGAGGCCGGAGGGAGACATAGAGGGAGGCCGGGGGGGAGAGAGAGAGGGAGGCCGGGGGAGAGAGAGAGGGAGGCCGGGGGGAGAGAGAGGGAGGCCTGGGGGAGAGAGAGAGGGAGGTCGGGGGGAGAGAGAGAGGGAGGCCGGGGGGAGAGAGAGAGGGAGGCCGGAGGGAGAGAGAGAGGAAGGCCGGGGGGAGAGAGAGAGGGAGGACGGGGGTAGAGAGAGAGGGAGGCCGGTGGGAGAGAGAGGCCGGGGGGACAGAGAGAGGGAGGCCGGGGGGAGAGAGAGAGGGAGGCCGGGGGGAGACAGAGAGAGAGGCCTGGGGGAGACAGAGAGGGAGGCCGGGGGAGACAGAGAGGGAGGCCGGGGGAGAGAGAGAGGGAGGCGCGGGGAGAGAGAGAGAGAGGCCGGGGGGGAGAGAGAGAGGGAGGACGGGGGGAGAGAGAGAGGGAGGCCGGGGGGAGACAGAGAGGGAGGCCGGGGGGAGACAGAGAGGGAGGCCGGGGGGAGACAGAGAGGGAGGCCGGGGGAGACATAGAGGGAGGCCGGGGGGAGAGAAAGAGGGAGGCTGGAGGGAGAGAGAGAGGGAGACCGGGGGAGACAGAGAGGGAGGCCGGGGGGAGAGAGAGAGGGAGGCCGGGGGGAGAGAGAGAGGGAGGCCGGGGAGAGAGAGAGAGGGAGGCCGGGGGAAGAGAGAGAGGGAGGCCGGGGGGAGAGAGAGAGGGAGGCCGGGGGGAGACAGAGAGGGAGGCCGGGGGAGAGAGAGAGGGAGGCAGGGGGGAGACAGAGAGGGAGGCCGGGGGAGACAGAGATGGAGGCCGGGGGAGACAGAGAGGGAGGCCGGGGGGAGAGAGAGAGGGAGGCCGTGGGGAGAGAGAGAGGGATGCCGGGGGAGAAAGAGAGGGAGGCCGGGGGGAGACAGAGAGGGAGGCCGGGGGGAGAGAGAGAGAGGGATGCCGGGGGGAGAGAGAGAGGCAGGCCGGGGGAGAGAGAGAGAGGGAGGCCGGGGGGGAGACAGAGAGGGAGGCCGGGTGGATACAGAGAGGGAGGCCGGGGGGAGACAGAGAGGGAGGGCCGGGGGAGAGAGAGAGGGAGGCCGGGGGGAGAGAGAGAGGAAGGCCGGGGGGAGAGAGGAGAGGGAGGCCCGGGGGGAGACAGAGAGGGAGGCCGGGGGGAGAGAGAGAGGGAGGCCGGGGGGAGAGAGAGAGGAAGGCCGGGTAGAGAGAGAGAGGGAGGCCGCGGGGAGACAGAGAGGGAGGCCGGGGGGAGACAGAGAGGGAGGCCGGGGGGAGAGAGAGAGGGAGGCCGGGGGGAGAGAGAGAGGGAGGCCGGGGGGAGAGAGAGGGAGGGCGGGGGGAGACAGAGAGGGAGGCCGGGGGGAGACAGAGAGGGAGGCCGGGGGAGAGAGAGGAGGGAGGCCGGGGGGAGAGAGAGAGGGAGGCCGGAGGGAGACATAGAGGGAGGCCGGGGGGGAGAGAGAGAGGGGAGGCCGGGGGGAGAGAGAGAGGGAGGCCGGGGGGAGAGAGAGGGAGGCCTGGGGGAGAGAGAGAGGGAGGTCGGGGGGAGAGAGAGAGGGAGGCCGGGGGGGAAGAGAAGAGGGAGGCCTGGGGGAGAGAGAGAGGGAGGCCGGGGGGAGAGAGAGAGGAAGGCCTGGGGGAGAGAGAGAGGGAGGCCGGGGGGAGAGAGAGAGGGAGGCCGGGGGGAGACAGAGAGGGAGGCCTGGGGGAGAGAGAGAGGGAGGCCGGGGGGAGAGAGAGAGGGAGGCCGGGGGGAGACAGAGAGGGAGGCGGGGGGAGAGAGAGAGGGAGGCCGGGGGGAGAGAGAGAGGAAGGCCGGGTAGAGAGAGAGAGGGAGGCCGCGGGGAGACAGAGAGGGAGGCCGGGGGAGACAGAGAGGGAGGCCGGGGGGAGAGAGAGAGGGAGGCCGGGGGGGAGAGAGAGAGGGAGGCCGGGGGGAGAGAGAGGGAGCGGGGGGAGACAGAGAGGGAGGCCGGGGGGAGACAGAGAGGGAGGCCGGGGGGAGAGAGAGAGGGAGGCCGGGGGGAGAGAGAGAGGAGGCCGGAGGGAGACATAGAGGGAGGCCGGGGGGGGAGAGAGAGAGGGAGGCCGGGGGGAGAGAGAGAGGGAGGCCGGGGGGAGAGAGAGGGAGGCCTGGGGGAGAGAGAGAGGGAGGTCGTGGGGAGAGAGAGAGGGAGGCCGGGGGAGAGAGAGAGGGAGGGCCTGGGGGAGAGAGAGAGGGAGGCCGGAGGGAGAGAGAGAGGAAGGCCGGGGGGAGAGAGAGAGGGAGGCCGGGGGTAGAGAGAGAGGGAGGCCGGTGGGAGAGAGAGGCCGGGGGGACAGAGAGAGGGAGGCCGGGGGGAGAGAGAGAGGGAGGCCGGGGGAGACAGAGAGAGAGGCCTGGGGAGACAGAGAGGAGGCCGGGGGAGACAGAGAGGGAGGCCGGGGGGAGAGAGAGAGGGAGGCCGCGGGGAGAGAGAGAGGGAGGCCGGGGGGAGAGAGAGAGGGAGGACGGGGGGAGAGAGAGAGGGAGGCCGGGGGGAGACAGAGAGGGAGGCCGGGGGAGACAGAGAGGGAGGCCGGGGGGAGACAGAGAGGGAGGCCGGGGGGAGACATTGAGGGAGGCCGGGGGGAGAGAGAGAGGGAGGCTAGAGGGAGAGAGAGAGGGAGACCGGGGGGAGACAGAGAGGGAGGCCGGGGGGAGAGAGAGAGGGAGGCCGGGGGGGAGAGAGAGAGGGAGGCCGGGGGGAGAGAGAGAGGGAGGCCGGGGGAAGAGAGAGAGGGAGGCCGGGGGGAGAGAGAGAGGGAGGCCGGGGGGAGACAGAGAGGGAGGCCGGGGGGAGAGAGAGAGGGAGGCAGGGGGGGGAGACAGAGAGGGAGGCCGGGGGGAGACAGAGAGGGAGGCCGGGGGGAGACAGAGAGGGAGGCCGGGGGGGAGAAGAGAGAGAGGGGAGGCGAGACCAGAGAGGGAGGCCGGGAGGCAGAGAGGGAGAGGCCGTGGGGAGAGAGAGAGGGATGGCCGGGGGGAGAAAGAGAGGGAGGCCGGGGGGAGACAGAGAGGGAGGCCGGGGGGAGAGAGAGAGGGAGGCCGGGGGGAGAGAGAGAGGCAGGCCGGGGGGAGAGAGAGAGGGAGGCCGGGGGGGAGACAGAGAGGGAGGCCGGGTGGGAGACAGAGAGGGAGGCCGGGGGGAGACAGAGAGGGAGGCCGGGGGGAGAGAGAGAGGAAGGGCCGGGGGGAGAGAGAGAGGAAGGCCGGGGGGAGAGAGAGAGGGAGGCCGGGGGGAGACAGAGAGGGAGGCCGGGGGGAGACAGAGAGGGAGGCCGGGGGGAGAGAGAGAGGGAGGCCGGGGGGGAGAGAGAGAGGGAGGCGGGGGGAGAGAGAGGGAGGCGGGGGAGACAGAGAGGGAGGCGGGGGAGACAGAGAGGGAGGCCGGGGGGGAGAGAGAGAGGGAGGCCGGGGGGAGAGAGAGAGGGAGGCCGGAGGGAGACATAGAGGGAGGCCGGGGGGAGAGTGAGAAGGAGGCCGGGGGGAGAGAGAGAGGGAGGCCGGGGGGAGAGAGAGAGGGAGGCCGGGGGGAGAGAGAGAGGGAGGCCGGGGGGAGAGAGAGAGGGAGGCCGGGGGGGACAGAGAGAGGGAGGCCGGGGGGAGAGAGAGAGGGAGCCGGGGGGAGACAGAGAGGGAGGCCGGGGGGAGAGAGAGAGGCCTGGGGGAGAGAAAGAGGGAGGCCGGGGGAGAGAGAGAGGGAGGCCGGGGGGAGACAGAGAGGGAGGCCGGGGGGAGAGAGAGAGGGAGGCCGGGGGGAGAGAGAGAGGAAGGCCGGGTAGAGAGAGAGAGGGAGGCCGCGGGGAGACAGAGAGGGAGGCCGGGGGGAGACAGAGAGGGAGGCCGGGGGGAGAGAGAGAGGGAGGCCGGGGGGAGAGAGAGAGGGAGGCCGGGGGAGACAGAGAGGGAGGCCGGGGGAGACAGAGAGGGAGGCCGGGGGAGAGAGAGGGAGGCCGGGGGGAGAGAGAGAGGGAGGCCGGAGGGAGACATAGAGGGAGGCCGGGGGGAGAGAGAGAGGGAGGACGGGGGGAGAGAGAGAGGGAGGCCGGGGGGAGAGAGAGGGAGGCCTGGGGGAGAGAGAGAGGGAGGCCGGGGGGAGAGAGAGAGGGAGGCCGGGGGGAGAGAGAGAGGGAGGCCTGGGGGAGAGAGAGAGGGAGGCCGGAGGGAGAGAGAGGCCGGGGGACAGAGAGAGGGAGGCCGGGGGGAGAGAGAGAGGGAGGCCGGGGGGAGACAGAGAGGGAGGCCGGGGGGAGAGATAGAGGGAGGCCGGGGGAGACAGAGAGAGAGGCCTGGGGGAGACAGAGAGGGAGGCCGGGGGAGACAGAGAGGGAGGCCGGGGGGAGAGAGAGAGGGAGGCCGCGGGGAGAGAGAGAGGGAGGCCGGGAGGGAGAGACTTTGACTTTTGACTGCCTTTATTCAGGCTTCCACCTGCAATTGCAGTGGAGCCACAGTGCATCGGACCATAGTCCAGGCAGCAACGGTGATGGGAAAAAAAAAACGACACTGGGCGGTGGCACACACGCCGTCACCTACAGCATCCCGTACACGGGAAAAAAAACCCTTCTCGAACGACGCGCGCAACCGGGCGTCATCCGCGCCAGGCTTTGGGGGGGGGGGGGGTAGTCCCAGCTAAAAACAGCAAAAATTCCAACGACACCGGTCAAGCACGTCAACGCGCGCACGACCGACGGCACAACTGTTGCACACAGGCACAGGCTTCATAGCGCGGATGAGGCGAGAGTTACACCGGAACCTCCGCTCATCCCCGCGTACGCACAGAAAATAGAAAAAACACAATCCTCAAAAAAAACGCCTCGCAAGTCCACGCTCCCCCCACGCCGCTAGAAGGAGCCTCGGCTCGCACGACGTGTGGGCGGGCACCAGGAGCGTTCAAAAAGTAAAAGTCAGCGTGCCGTCCGTGACGGTACACAGGGCCTGGCCAGCCCCCCACCGCTCGAGGAAGCCGGCCAGCGCGCCCTCGGCGGAGGCGTCGTGATATTCATACTCCAACCGAATGCGCGCTTTAAGAAGTCCACGCAGCACCGCCACCGCGGAGCAGCTGCCGTCGGCGACACCCTGCAATTTCTTTTTGCGTGTCTTGTATATAGCCATTTTCGCCTGCGCGATGGCAAAGTTCGCCAAGTGGTGCCGCCTGCTTGTCAGGTAAGGCACCCCGCAGACAAAACGGCTCCTGTAGAAGGGGACCCCCAGTTTCACAAAAAACGTTCCCAGGAGCTGAAACAGCGGGCCGAGCCGTGGGCATTTCAGATATTGGTGAGCCAGGTCCTCGACCGCGCCGCAGAACTCACACAGGTCCGACGCCCCGGGGGTGACCTTGCTGAGCCACGCGGCAGAGGGCAGCGTCCAGTGCACGAGCCTCCATTGGAGGTCTCCGCAGCGCTTCGTTACGGGGGACTTGTAAAAACACTCCCACTGGGGGTGAGCCTCGGTCATGGGGGGGAAATGAGCCCTCCATTTGATGTCCGGCGCGTCCGCCAGCTCCGTGCAGTGGAGCGCTTTCACACAGCATTCATAGAGCACCTTCTTCGGAGCGCTCTCGAGGGCCACGTCCTTGCATTGATCGAGCCGTAGCAGCTTTCCGGCATCGCAGCGCCCGGGGGGCTGCGCGCAGGAGAGGAGGAGCCCCGGGAAGGGCGGGGGGGGGGGAGGGTGGGGGGGGTAGAGGTGGGTGGGTGGGGGTGGGTGGGGGGGGTCGGGGTGGGGGGTCCCTCGGTGCCACGGTCTTCCGGCGCACCCAGCGCTAAGCACAGCCCCCGCATTACTTTGAGCGCCTCCCGCAGCAACTTCTCCCCCGCGAGCACGGTGCGGAGTCCCGCGGCACCGCTCACCTCCGCCGCGGTTTTCCACGCCGGGCGGCGGTCGCGGCACTTCACGAGGTCGCCCACCCTCCGCACCCCCGCCCCGGCGAAGCGGAGGGCGAGCGTCCTCTCCTCCCTAATCCCTGCAAAAAGTCGATTAAAGAACAGAGGCTCCCGCAGGAACTGTGCGAGGCCATCCCGCGGCTTCGCCCTGTCCCACGCAAGACTCCGGCACGCGTCCAGTAAGCTCCGGTGGTACTCGGGCAGCCCCGTATAGTCAACAAGGTCCAAGTCCAATAGGACCAGCTCCCTGTCGTACCCCAGGCGCCCGCCCGCACCCCTCAACAGGCTGAGGGCCAGCGCTGTCCACTGGGGTCCCTCTCTTTGGTACAACAGGCGCCGCACGGCCTGCAGCCTGAAAAACAGAACTTTGGCGGTGACATCCACCAGGCCCTGACCACCCTCTCGCACCGGCAGGTGGAGCACGCCCGGCTTCATCCAGTGCTTACCGCACCAGACGAAGTGGACGAGCGAGCGGCCCGTCCCCCGGAGCAACCAGTCAGGGGGCTGAAGGACTTTAGCCCGGTGCCATAAAACAGACGCCGCCAGGTTGTTTCCCACCAGTACCCTCCCCCTGAAGGACAGTAGTGGGGCCAGCTTCGTCCATGCCGACAGCTTGGCTTCAAACACTTCTTTCAACTCAGTCCAGTTTCGTTCAACCACCCGCGGTCTACCCAGGTGAACCCCCAGGTACCGCACACCCTCGTCCTGCCACGTGACGCCCCCGGGGAGGAGCACAGAGCGCACGACGCCCCGCGCTCCCAGGCAGAGGGCCTCGCTTTTCTCCCAGTTGACCTTGGCGCCGGACGCTCGTTCGAATGTCGCCACAGCCCTGCAGAGCGTTGAGAGCTCTCGATCGTCGCTGACCACTACGCACACGTCATCTGCATAGGCCGACACCTTTATAGCGACGTTCCCCGGGCCTGGAACCGCGAGCCCGGGCAAAATTTCCTTTAGCCTGCGCACCAGCGGCTCAACGCTCAGGGCGTAGAGGAGCCCTGAGAGCGGGCACCCCTGCCTGATCCCTCTCGTCACAGGGAAGGGGGGACCGAGCCACTGATTTGTCTTTACCAGACTGTACGTGCCCTCATACAGGAGCTTCACATATGCGCAAAAAAACTGTCCGAAACCCAGAGAGGTGAGCAGCTTCCCCAGGTACGTGCGGTCAACTCTATCAAAGGCCTTTTCTAAGTCCATAAAGAGGAGGCCTGATTCCTTGCCATGGAAATCAGCGAGAGATATTGCATCCCTGACCGTGCTGATGTTGTCGTAAATGCACCGGCCAGGGATGCAATAAGTCTGTTCAGGGCCAACCAGTTTCCCCACAACCGCTTTGAGCCGATTCGCCGCGACCTTGGCGAAGATCTTGTAGTCTACGCACAAGAGGGAGACGGGCCGCCAGTTCTCAATGCGCCTCAAGTCCCCCTTCTTGGGCAGCAGCGTAATCACGGCCCTCCTACAGCTCAGCGGGAATTCTCCCTCTCGCAGGCTCTCTTCCAGCACCTCGAGCAGGTGGGGGGCAATCTCATTCCCGAAGACTTTATAAAACTCTACCGGCAAACCATCCAACCCCGGGGCCCTGCCAGTCGCAAGGCCATTCGCTGCGTTGGTGAGCTCGGTCAGAGCGACGGGGCTGTCTAGACGCTCGCTATCCGAGACCTCCAGAGCGGGGCCTCCTTCCAGTAGATCCCGCACAGCCTCGTTATCAACCACGCCCTCGCTAAAAAGCCCAGCATAGTAATCCCTCGCCACCCTGGCAATCTCACCCTCCTCCGTGGCCTCCTCCCCTGTCGCGGTCCTTAATCCCGAAATGCTCCTCCCGACCGGGGTTTTTTTTGCCAGCCCAAAAAAATATTTAGAGGGCGCGTCCATGTGCATTAAATGATGCAATCTATTCCGCATAAAAAAGTCGTGGGCTTGCTGGTCCGTGACTGCTCGGAAAAGCCGCTGCTTCCCCAGCAGTACCCTCCCCTTGTCATCAGGGTCGCCGCCGCTGCCGCCGCTGCCGCTCGCGCTTTGGACCAAGCCCAACTCTCCCTCGAGCAGCAGCAACTCACGTCCCAGCCGTCGCTCTGTCTCCGCCCCGACGGTCGCATAGTGGCCCCGCAGCTGCAGGCAGAGGGCCCTGACCTGGGCCTTTGTGTCCTCCCACCACTGCCGTGCCGAGCCGAAGACACTCTTACCGGCCTCCCAACGGGCCCAACAGGCCCTGAATGTCGCCTTGAACCCTTCATTGTCCAACAGCCTCACGTCCAGCTTCCAGTAGGCGCTGCGGCGCTCTACCCCGGGGAACCGCAGCCGCACACTCACGAGGTGATGGTCTGAAAAACCGGACGGGGTGATGGTGCTGTCGCCCAGCAGGCTGGCCGCGCCGGCGCTAACGTAAATCCGATCGAGCCTGGCAAGGCTTACCCTCCCCTGGTGAGTCACGCGACACCACGAGTACTGCCGCTGCCCCGGGTGGTGCAGCCGCCACGTGTCCACCAGACCCAGGCGCTGCACCACGTCGGCCAGCAGCCGCGCAGTCTCCGGGTGCGGTTCATCGCCGTTCCGATCCAGGGCCGGGGCAAGGGTACAGTTATAATCACCGGCGACCAAGGTGACGACGTCCTCATCGACGCCAGCCTCCAGAGTGGACCGCAGGGCGCCGGCGAAGAACTCCCCCCTCTCTCGGCTCTTACTTGGTGCATACAGATTGATGCACTTCAGTCGTACGCCATTGACCTTGAGTTCCGCCGTCATCAGGCGGCCCTTCACAACTTCCTTAAAGGCTACGCAATCGGGGGAGAAACTCGGGCCGAACACAGCCGCGACCCCTGCAAGCCCGCCGTCTCCATTGCTGAAGAAAGTTTGGCTGCCCATCAGGGGCTGTCGAGCGGTTTGCAGCGCATCATCAAAATGTGTCTCCTGGAGGAGGGCCACGTCCGCTCTCTGCTCCTTGAGAAACAGGCAGATACGGTGCCACCTCTTATCACTGCGAGCACCATTGCAGTTGAGGCTCACCACTCTAATGTGTGAGGCCATGATGTATTAGGGGAGATTGATGTCCGGTTTTTTCCGAGGCCGGACGCGGGAATGCGCCCTCAGCATTGTAACCAGCGCCTTCAGACGGTAGCGCTCTTGCTCAGTGCAACCGAACTCTGCCGGCTTCCGAACAATCTTCTGCGTGCCCTGCAGGAGGGCCATGTAATCGGGGAAGGTCTCCAAGGGTTTCTTCTTCCTCCTGTAATTGACCCG
Organism: Petromyzon marinus; assembly: GCF_048934315.1. Classification (NCBI taxonomy): domain Eukaryota; kingdom Metazoa; phylum Chordata; class Hyperoartia; order Petromyzontiformes; family Petromyzontidae; genus Petromyzon; species Petromyzon marinus. The sequence goes on from NW_027423530.1 coordinate 19,798, forward strand.
AAGGTAGCGGAGGATCTCCCCGGGGGGGATCTCCCTCTCCTCCGGGACCGACACATAGCTCCACTCGCTGGCGCATTCCCTTCCGTCGATGCCGTCGAACTCCTCCTCCTCCAGCTTGTCATCGTCGTCGTCGCCGTCTCCGCATGCGGCGCTGGCTTCGGCCACCACCGCCTCCGCTGAGCCACCTGGGGCCGAGACACCGCTCGGTCCAGGGCGGCTCTCCTCCACCGGCGCCGCGGCCGCTGTCACCGCCATCGTCATCGCCGATGCCACGTCACAGGGGGGGGGGGGTGGGGCCGGCGGTCCAACCTGAGGAGCCGCGGCGGCGTCAGGCGCCTCCGCGACAGGTGGCCGGTCCCCTCCCTCCGCCGGATCCTTCGCTTGTTCTGCGCTCTCGTCCTCGTCCGACGAGTCGAGGCAGCCGCCGTCGAGGTCCATCTCCTCCTCCTGCGGCACCGCCTCGGCGTCGACGGTCTCCTTCGACGCAGCTCTCCCGGCTCCCGCCGTCCGCTTCGAGGGAGCGCCGGCGCGATCCCCCACTGCAGAGCCCTCCTTGGCCTTTCGCTTCTTCCTCCGGACCAGGGTAAAGCCTGCGGCGCCGTCCCCAGGGGCCGGCGCGCCGCAGCTGGGCGCCGGCTCCTGCGGTTCGCCTCGGGTGGACTGCTGCTGCTGCTTCTGCTGCAGCCCCTCTTGCTGCTTCTGCGGCTGCTGCTGCCCCTCTTGCTGCTGCTGCAGTTGCTGCTGCTGCCCCTCTTGCTGCTGCTGCTTCTGCCGCTGCGGCTGTTGCTGCTGCTCCAGCTTCTCTTGCTGCCTCCGCTCCTCACGCGCCGGCGTGGATGGTTCAGCAGGAGCGTCGCTCCCGCTTTTCTTGTTTTTGCAATTTCTCCGGGTGTGTCCGACTCCACCACACCCGAAGCATCGCGGCAAAGCCGAGGACGCATACACTGTGTAAATGTGCCCTTTTATATTATACTTAAGAGTCACATTCAGCTCCGTGTCACCGCCCTTTAGAATCATAAAAGCATGGCGCTGTAGTGTCATCACGTGCGCCATCCTCGGGTTCGTCGTGCGCAAAGGTAGCATGGTAATCCTCGACACCATCGTGCCGAACCTCAGCAAATCCCTCTGTATATCCGCGGTTGGAAGGAAAGGTGGTGCGCCCGAAATCACCACCCGGACTGCGGGCGTCGCGAGCGGGGAACACGTCAGGAACAAACCGTCCCCAACGGTCAGCCCCGCTTCCACCAGGCGCGCCACCATCCCCTCCTCCGCCACGTAGACGGTGACGCCACGGTTTTCTCTCTGGGCTGCAAGGACGGCGGAGCATCCCACGTGCCCCGCCACTGCGGTTGCGACGGCCTCCACGGACACCTCCGATGGAGGGAACGCGACGATCGCGTGCTGCCGTGTGAGGTTCTCAAGTTTCGTGTGTGTAGTCATGATGGTAGCCGGCTACAGCACACCTGCGCGCGCGTCCCCGTTGTTCTTGCTGCTGCTGCTGCTCCTGGGTCGATCGAGGCGGATTTTCTCTCGAGCTTCCCCGTGAGTAAAAAATAAAAAAATAAAAGGGACTAAGGGAAAAGAAAATAAAAAAGGCCAAATGAAAGTGTGTATATTAAAAAAAAACGATACGGGAGAAAAAAGGAGGGGAGTCACGTTTGTTTTGGTTTGTTCCTCTTCGGAAAACTCTCTCTCAGGCTTGGCCGAAGTGTTGAAATGACTAGGCCTCCATTGTTCAAGGCGTGCAACGCGGAGCTCCACCTGCATGCAGCCTCCCCCGAGCGCGGGGGGAGGCCGGGGGGAGAGAGACGGGGGCCGGTGGGAGAGAGAGAGGGAGGCCGGGGGGAGACAGAGAGGGAGGATGGGGGGAGACAGAGAGGGAGGCCGGGGGGAGAGAGAGAGGGAGGCCGGGGGGAGACAGAGAGGGAGGCCCGGGGGGAGACAGAGAGGGAGGCCGGGGGGGAGACAGAGAGGGAGGCCGGGGGGAGACATAGAGGGAGGCCGGGGGGAGAGAGAGAGGGAGGCTGGAGGGAGAGAGAGAGGGAGACCGGGGGGAGACAGAGAGGGAGGCCGGGGGGAGAGAGAGAGGGAGGCCGGGGGGAGAGAGAGAGGGAGGCCGGGGGGAGAGAGAGAGGGAGGCCGGGGGAAGAGAGAGAGGGAGGCCGGGGGGAGAGAGAGAGGGAGGCCGGGGGAGACAGAGAGGGAGGCCGGGGGGAGAGAGAGAGGGAGGCAGGGGGGAGACAGAGAGGGAGGCCGGGGGGAGACAGAGAGGGAGGCCGGGGGGAGACAGAGAGGGAGGCCGGGGGGAGAGAGAGAGGGAGGCCGGGGGGAGAGAGAGAGGGAGGCCGGGGGGAGAGAGAGAGGGAGGCCGGGGGGGAGACAGAGAGGGAGGCCGGGTGGAGACAGAGAGGGAGGCCGGGGGGAGACAGAGAGGGAGGCCGGGGGGAGAGAGAGAGGGAGGCCGGGGGGAGAGAGAGAGGAAGGCCGGGGGGAGAGAGAGAGGGAGGCCGGGGGGAGACAGAGAGGGAGGCCGGCGGGAGACAGAGAGGGAGGCCGGGGGGAGACATAGAGGGAAACCGGGGGGAGAGAGAGAGGGAGGCTGGGGGGAGAGAGAGAGGGAGGCCGGGGGGAGACAGAGAGGGAGGCCGGGGGGAGAGAGAGAGGGAGGCCGGGGGGAGAGAGAGAGGGAGGCCGGGGGGAGAGAGAGAGGGAGGCCGGGGGAAGAGAGAGAGGGAGGCCGGGGGGAGAGAGAGAGGGAGGCCGGGGGGAGACAGAGAGGGAGGCCGGGGGGAGACAGAGAGGGAGGCAGGGGGGAGACAGAGAGGGAGGCCGGGGGGAGAGAGAGAGGGAGGCCGGGGGGAGAGAGAGAGGGAGGCCGGGGGGGAGAGAGAGAGGGAGGCCGGGGGGGAGACAGAGAGGGAGGCCGGGTGGAGACAGAGAGGGAGGCCGGGGGGAGACAGAGAGGGAGGCCGGGGGGAGAGAGAGAGGGAGGCCGGGGGGAGAGAGAGAGGAAGGCCGGGGGAAAAGAGAGAGAGGGAGGCCGGGGGGAGACAGAGAGGGAGGCCGGGGGGAGACAGAGAGGGAGGCCGGGGGGAGAGAGAGAGGAAGGCCGGGGGGAGAGAGAGAGGGAGGCCGGGGGGAGACAGAGAGGGAGGCCGGCGGGAGACAGAGAGGGAGGCCGGGGGGAGACATAGAGGGAAACCGGGGGGAGAGAGAGAGGGAGGCTGGGGGGAGAGAGAGAGGGAGGCCGGGGGGAGACAGAGAGGGAGGCCGGGGGGAGAGAGAGAGGGAGGCCGGGGGGAGAGAGAGAGGGAGGCCGGGGGGAGAGAGAGAGGGAGGCCGGGGGAAGAGAGAGAGGGAGGCCGGGGGGAGAGAGAGAGGGAGGCCGGGGGGAGACAGAGAGGGAGGCCGGGGGGAGACAGAGAGGGAGGCAGGGGGGAGACAGAGAGGGAGGCCGGGGGGAGAGAGAGAGGGAGGCCGGGGGGAGAGAGAGAGGGAGGCCGGGGGGAGAGAGAGAGGGAGGCCGGGGGGGAGACAGAGAGGGAGGCCGGGTGGAGACAGAGAGGGAGGCCGGGGGGAGACAGAGAGGGAGGCCGGGGGGAGAGAGAGAGGGAGGCCGGGGGGAGAGAGAGAGGAAGGCCGGGGGAAAAGAGAGAGAGGGAGGCCGGGGGGAGACAGAGAGGGAGGCCGGGGGGAGACAGAGAGGGAGGCCGGGGGGAGAGAGAGAGGGAGGCCGGGGGGAGAGAGAGAGGGAGGCCGGGGGGAGAGAGAGGGAGGCGGGGGGAGACAGAGAGGGAGGCCGGCGGGAGACAGAGAGGGAGGCCGGGGGGAGAGAGAGATGGAGGCCGAGGGGAGAGAGAGAGGGAGGCCGGGGGGGACAGAGAGAGGGAGGCTGGGGGGAGAGAGAGAGGGAGGCCGGGGGGAGAGATAGAGGGAGGCCGGGGGGAGACAGAGAGGGAGGCCGGGGGGAGAGAGAGAGGGAGGCCGGGGGGAGACAGAGAGGGAGGCCGGGGGGAGAGAGAGAGGGAGGCCGGGGGGAGAGAGAGAGGGAGGCCGGGGGGAGAGAGAGAGGGAGGCCGGGGGGGACAGAGAGAGGGAGGCCGGGGGGAGAGAGAGAGGGAGGCCGGGGGGAGACAGAGAGGGAGGCCGGGTGGAGACAGAGAGGGAGGCCGGGGGGAGAGAGAGAGGGAGGCCGAGGGGAGAGAGAGAGGAAGGCCGGGGTGAGAGAGAGAGGGAGGCCGGGGGTGACAGAGAGGGAGGCCGGCGGGAGACAGAGAGGGAGGCCGGGGGGAGACATAGAGGGAGGCCGGGGGGAGAGAGAGAGGGAGGCTGGGGGGAGAGAGAGAGGGAGGCCGGGGGGAGACAGAGAGGGAGGCCAGTGGGAGAGAGAGAGGGAGGCCGGGGGGAGAGAGAGAGGCCGGGGGGAGAGAGAGAGGGAGGCCGGGGGAAGAGAGAGAGGGAGGCCGGGGGGAGAGAGAGAGGGAGGCCGGGGGGAGACAGAGAGGGAGGCCGGGGGGAGAGAGAGAGGGAGGCAGGGGGGAGACAGAGAGGGAGGCCGGGGGGAGACAGAGAGGGAGGCCGGGGGGAGACAGAGAGGGAGGCCAAGGGGAGAGAGAGAGGGAGGCCGGGGGGAGAGAGAGAGGGAGGCCGGGGGGAGAGAGAGAGGGAGGCCGGGGGGGAGACAGAGAGGGAGGCCGGGTGGAGACAGAGAGGGAGGCCGGGGGGAGACAGAGAGGGAGGCCGGGGGGAGAGAGAGAGGGAGGCCGGGGGGAGAGAGAGAGGAAGGCCGGGGGGAGAGAGAGAGGGAGGCCGGGGGGAGACAGAGAGGGAGGCCGGGGGGAGACAGAGAGGGAGGCCGGGGGGAGAGAGAGAGGGAGGCCGGGGGGAGAGAGAGAGGGAGGCCGGGGGGAGAGAGAGGGAGGCGGGGGGAGACAGAGAGGGAGGCCGGGGGGAGACAGAGAGGGAGGCCGGGGGGGAGAGAGAGATGGAGGCCGGGGGGAGAGAGAGAGGGAGGCCGGAGGGAGACATAGAGGGAGGCCGGGGGGAGAGTGAGAAGGAGGCCGGGGGGAGAGAGAGAGGGAGGCCGGGGGGAGAGAGAGAGGGAGGCCGGGGGGAGAGAGAGAGGGAGGCCGGAGGGAGAGAGAGAGGGAGGCCGGGGGGGACAGAGAGAGGGAGGCCGGGGGGAGAGAGAGAGGGAGGCCGGGGGGAGACAGAGAGGGAGGCCGGGGGGAGAGAGAGAGGGAGGCTGGGGGGAGAGAGAGAGGGAGGCCGGGGGGAGAGAGAGAGGGAGGCCGGGGGGGACAGAGAGAGGGAGGCCGGGGGAGAGAGAGAGGGAGGCCGGGGGGAGACAGAGAGAGAGGCCGGGGGGAGACAGAGAGGGAGGCCGTGGGGAGAGGGAGAGGGAGCCCGGGGGTAGAGAGCGAGGGAGGCCGGGGGGAGACTGAGAGGGAGGGCGGGGGTGAGAGAGAGAGGGAGGCAGGGGGAGACAGAGAGGGAGGCCGGGGGGAGACAGAGAGGGAGGCCGGGGGGAGACAGAGAGGGAGGCCAAGGGGAGAGAGAGAGGGAGGCCGGGGGGAGAGAGAGAGGGAGGCCGGGGGGAGAGAGAGAGGGAGGCCGGGGGGGAGACAGAGAGGGAGGCCGGGTGGAGACAGAGAGGGAGGCCGGGGGGAGACAGAGAGGGAGGCCGGGGGGAGAGAGAGAGGAAGGCCGGGGGGAGACAGAGAGAGAGGCCGGGGGGAGACAGAGAGGGAGGCCGTGGGGAGAGAGAGAGGGAGGCCGGGGGGAGAGAGAGAGGGAGGCCGGGGGGAGACAGAGAGGGAGGCCGGGGGGAGAGAGAGAGGGAGGCAGGGGGAGACAGAGAGGGAGGCCGGGGGGAGACAGAGAGGGAGGCCGGGGGGAGACAGAGAGGGAGGCCAAGGGGAGAGAGAGAGGGAGGCCGGGGGGAGAGAGAGAGGGAGGCCGGGGGGAGAGAGAGAGGGAGGCCGGGGGGGAGACAGAGAGGGAGGCCGGGTGGAGACAGAGAGGGAGGCCGGGGGGAGACAGAGAGGGAGGCCGGGGGGAGAGAGAGAGGAAGGCCGGGGGGAGAGAGAGAGGAAGGCCGGGGGGAGAGAGAGAGGAAGGCCGGGGGGAGAGAGAGAGGGAGGCCGGGGGGAGACAGAGAGGGAGGCCGGGGGGAGACAGAGAGGGAGGCCGGGGGGAGAGAGAGAGGGAGGCCGGGGGGAGAGAGAGAGGGAGGCCGGGGGGAGAGAGAGGGAGGCGGGGGGAGACAGAGAGGGAGGCCGGGGGGAGACAGAGAGGGAGGCCGGGGGGGAGAGAGAGATGGAGGCCGGGGGGAAAGAGAGAGGGAGGCCGGAGGGAGACATAGAGGGAGGCCGGGGGGAGAGTGAGAAGGAGGCCGGGGGGAGAGAGAGAGGGAGGCCGGGGGGAGAGAGAGAGGGAGGCCGGGGGGAGAGAGAGAGGGAGGCCGGGGGGAGAGAGAGAGGGAGGCCGGGGGGGACAGAGAGAGGGAGGCCGGGGGGAGAGAGAGAGGGAGGCCGGGGGGAGACAGAGAGGGAGGCCGGGGGGAGAGAGAGAGGGAGGCTGGGGGGAGAGAGAGAGGGAGGCCGGGGGGAGAGAGAGAGGGAGGCCGGGGGGGACAGAGAGAGGGAGGCCGGGGGGAGAGAGAGAGGGAGGCCGGGGGGAGACAGAGAGAGAGGCCGGGGGGAGACAGAGAGGGAGGCCGGGGGGAGAGAGAGAGGGAGGCCGGGGGGAGAGAGAGGGAGGCGGGGGGAGACAGAGAGGGAGGCCGGCGGGAGACAGAGAGGGAGGCCGGGGGGAGAGAGAGATGGAGGCCGAGGGGAGAGAGAGAGGGAGGCCGGAGGGAGACATAGAGGGAGGCCGGGGGGAGAGTGAGAAGGAGGCCGGGGGGAGAGAGAGAGGGAGGCCGGGGGGAGAGAGAGAGGGAGGCCAGTGGGAGACAGAGAGGGAGGCCGGGGGGAGAGAGAGAGGGAGGCCGGGGGGAGAGAGAGAGGGAGGCCGGGGGGAGAGAGAGAGGGAGGCCGGGGAGAGAGAGAGAGGGAGGCTGGGGGGACAGAGAGAGGGAGGCCGGGGGGAGAGAGAGAGGGAGGCCGGGGGGAGACAGAGAGGGAGGCCGGTGGGAGAGAGAGAGGGAGGCCGTGGGAGAGAGAGAGGGATGCCAGGGGGAGAAAGAGAGGGAGGCCGGGGGGAGACAGAGAGGGAGGCCGGGGGGAGAGAGAGAGGGAGGCGGGGGGAGAGAGAGAGGGAGGCCGGGGGGAGAGAGAGAGGGAGGCCGGGGGGGACAGAGAGAGGGAGGCCGGGGGGAGAGAGAGAGGGAGGCCGGGGGGAGACAGAGAGGGAGGCCGGGGGGAGAGAGAGAGGGAGGCTGGGGGGAGAGAGAGAGGGAGGCCGGGGGGAGAGAGAGAGGGAGGCCGGGGGGGACAGAGAGAGGGAGGCTGGGGGGAGAGAGAGAGGGAGGCCGGGGGGAGACAGAGAGGGAGGCCGGGGGGAGAGATAGAGGGAGGCCGGGGGGAGAAAGAGAGGGAGGCCGGGGGGAGAGAGAGAGGGAGGCCGGGGGGAGACAGAGAGGGAGGCCGGGGGGAGAGAGAGAGGGAGGCCGGGGGGAGAGAGAGAGGGAGGCCGGGGGGAGAGAGAGAGGGAGGCCGGGGGGGACAGAGAGAGGGAGGCCGGGGGGAGAGAGAGAGGGAGGCCGGCGGGAGACAGAAAGGGAGGCCGGGGGGAGACATAGAGGTAGGCCGGGGGGAGAGAGAGAGGGAGGCTGGGGGGAGAGAGAGAGGGAGGCCGGGGGGAGACAGAGAGGGAGGCCGGGGGGAGAGAGAGAGGGAGGCCGGGGGGAGAGAGAGAGGCCGGGGGGAGAGAGAGAGGGAGGCCGGGGGAAGAGAGAGAGGGAGGCCGGGGGGAGAGAGAGAGGGAGGCCGGGGGGAGACAGAGAGGGAGGCCGGGGGGAGAGAGAGAGGGAGGCAGGGGGGAGACAGAGAGGGAGGCCGGGGGCAGACAGAGAGGGAGGCCGGGGGGAGACAGAGAGGGAGGCCGGGTGGAGACAGAGAGGGAGGCCGGGGGGAGACAGAGAGGGAGGCCGGGGGGAGACAGAGAGGGAGGCCGGGGGGAGAGAGAGAGGAAGGCCGGGGGGAGAGAGAGAGGGAGGCCGGGGGGAGACAGAGAGGGAGGCCGGGGGGAGACAGAGAGGGAGGCCGGGGGGAGAGAGAGAGAGAGGGAGGCCGGGGGGAGAGAGAGAGGGAGGCCGGGGGAGAGAGAGGGAGGCGGGGGGAGACAGAGAGGGAGGCCGGGGGGAGAGTGAGAAGGAGGCCGGGGGGAGAGAGAGAGGGAGGCCGGGGGGAGAGAGAGAGGGAGGCCGGGGGGAGAGAGAGAGGGAGGCCGGGGGGGACAGAGAGAGGGAGGCCGGGGGGAGAGAGAGAGGGAGGCCGGGGGGAGACAGAGAGGGAGGCCGGGGGGAGAGAGAGAGGGAGGCTGGGGGGAGAGAGAGAGGGAGGCCGGGGGGAGAGAGAGAGGGAGGCCGGGGGGGACAGAGAGAGGGAGGCCGGGGGGAGAGAGAGAGGGAGGCCGGGGGGAGACAGAGAGGGAGGCCGGGGGGAGAGATAGAGGGAGGCCGGGGGGAGACAGAGAGGGAGGCCGGGGGGAGAGAGAGAGGGAGGCCGGGGGGAGACAGAGAGGGAGGCCGGGGGGAGAGAGAGAGGGAGGCCGGGGGGAGAGAGAGAGGGAGGCCGGGGGGAGAGAGAGAGGGAGGCCTGGGGGAGAGAGAGAGGGAGGCCGGGGGGAGAGAGAGAGATGGAGGCCGGGGGGAGAGAGAGAGGGAGGCCTGGGGGAGAGAGAGAGGGAGGCCGGAGGGAGAGAGAGAGGAAGGCCGTGGGGAGAGAGAGAGGGAGGCCGGGGGGAGAGAGAGAGGGAGGCCGGTGGGAGAGAGAGAGAGAGGCCGGGGGGACAGAGAGAGGGAGGCCGGGGGGAGGGAGAGAGGGAGGCCGGGGGGAGACAGAGAGGGAGGCCGGGGGGAGAGAGAGAGGGAGGCCGTGGGGAGACAGAGAGGGAGGCCTTGGGGAGACAGAGAGGGAGGCCGGGGGGAGACATAGAGGGAGGCCGGGGGGAGAGAGAGAGGGAGGCTGGGGGGAGAGAGAGAGGGAGGCCGGGGGGAGACAGAGAGGGAGGCCGGGGGGAGAGAGAGAGGGAGGCCGGGGGGAGAGAGAGAGGGAGGCCGGGGGGAGAGAGAGAGGGAGGCCGGGGGAAGAGAGAGAGGGAGGCCGGGGGGAGAGAGAGAGGGAGGCCGGGGGGAGACAGAGAGGGAGGCCGGGGGGAGAGAGAGAGGGAGGCAGGGGGGAGACAGAGAGGGAGGCCGGGGGGAGACAGAGAGGGAGGCCGGGTGGAGACAGAGAGGGAGGCCGGGGGGAGAGAGAGAGGGAGGCCGGGGGGAGAGAGAGAGGGAGGCCGGGGGGAGAGAGAGAGGGAGGCCGGGGGGAGACAGAGAGGGAGGCTGGGGGGAGAGAGAGAGGGAGGCAGGGGGGAGACAGAGAGGGAGGCCGGGGGAGACAGAGAGGGAGGCCGGGGGAGACAGAGAGGGAGGCCAGGGGGAGAGAGAGAGGGAGGCCGGGGGGAGAGAGAGAGGGAGGCCGGGGGGAGAGAGAGAGGGAGGCCGGGGGGAGAGAGAGAGGGAGGCCTGGGGGAGAGAGAGAGGGAGGCCGGGGGGTGAGAAAGAGGGAGGCCGGGGGGAGAGAGAGAGGGAGGCCGGGGGGAGACAGAGAGGGAGGCCGGGGGGAGAGAGAGAGAGGGAGGTCGGGGGGAGACAGAGAGGGAGGCCGGGGGGAGACAGAGAGGGAGGCCGGGGGGAGAGAGAGAGGGAGGCCGGGGGGAGAGAGAGAGGGAGGCCGGGGGGAGAGAGAGAGGGAGGCCGGGGGGAGAGAGAGAGGGAGGCAGCGGGGAGAGAGAGAGGGAGGCCGGGGGGAGAGAGAGAGGGAGGCCGGTGGGAGACAGAGAGGGAGGCCGGGGGGAGAGAGAGGCCGGGGGGAGAGAGAGACTTTGACTTTTAGTCGCCTTTATTCAGGCTTCCTGCTGTACGTGCAGCGAAGCCTTGGTGTAGTAATACAAATCAGCCAGCGACTCATTGGGGGAAACCAAAAACCACACTGGGCGGCGGCACGCACGCCGTCACCCACAACAAATCAGTGGAAAAGAAAAAAAACCCCGTATCCATCGTACGCAATCACGCTTCATCCACGCCAGGCGCGTGGTGGGGGGGGGTCAGAGGGGGCAGGGGGGGTGGTCGGGGGGGGGAGTCGGGGGGGGGGCAGCGGGGGGGGTCAGGGGGGGGGAGGGGGGGGGAGGGGGGGGAGGGTCGGGGAGCGGGTCAAACGTAAAGACGAGCGCGCCGCGTTCAACTCGGCACAGGGAGGTCCTCGCGCGCCCCCACTTCGCCAGGAAATCGCCCTCCCTGCCGGTGTGCCTGTAATATGCGAACTCGAGCCCGAGCCGCGCCTTCACCAGGGCCTGGGTTGCCGCCAGCACCCCACCGCCACCGCCGTCTCCCTCCAGCTTCCGTTTACGCGTCATGTATATTGCCAATTTGGCCTGAGCACACACGAAGTTCGCGACGTCTCGTTTGTCGCTCGTCTCCCCCGTCACCCCGTACACGAAACTGCTCTCCTGGAGCGGGATGCCCAGCCTCTCGAATGTCCGCGCTATAAAACGAAACAACGGCGCCAGCCTCTTGCATTGGAGGTACTGGTGAACGATGTCCTCCGTCTGTTCGCAAAATGCGTACTTGTCCGAGGCCCCCGGCGCGACCCGGCTCACCCACACCGCGGTTGGCAGAGTCTGGTGCACCAGCCTCCACTGTAGGTCTCCACATCGCTTGGTCGTGGGGGGGCGGTAAAGGTCCCGCCATTGGGGGGTCCGTCGCACAGCGCCGCGAAGTGCCCTCTCCACTTCGTGTCCGCCAGGTCGCCCAGGTCCGCGCTGAGCAGGGCCCTGACACAGACGGCGTAGACGCTCTTCTTGTGCGCGCCTTTCAACGGCACGCCCCTGCACCCCTCCAGCTTCAACAGTTTCCCGGCGTCCTCGCGGCCGGGGGGGGCACGGCAGGAGAGAGCCAGCGGGGGGAAGGAAGGGCCCTCCCCGCCGCCCGCGTCCTCCAGTCTCACCGCGAGTCCCCGCATCGTCCGCAGGACTACCCGGAGCACCCCGGCACCCGCGAGCACGGTGCGGAGCCCGGCCGCCTCCACGATCGCCAGCACCGTCCGCCACGACCGCCGGCCAGGGTTCAGCAGGTCGCCGACCGTCCTGACGCCCCCCCCCACGAACCGCAGGGCCAGGGTGCGTTCCGGGCTCAGTCCCTGGAAAAGATGGTTGGCAAACAGCGGCTCCCTCACAAAGAGGGCCGCGCCGTACCCCTCGGGGAGCCTAGCCCACTCGATGCTGTGCCACGCGTCGAGGAGGCTGCGGTAGTAGGTCGACAGCGGGCCTTGGTCGACGAGCCCCACGTCGGTCAGGAAGAGCTCCTGGCCGTACCCCAGCCGCCCGGCCTGTCTCAGCAGGCCGAGGGCCAGGGACCGCCAGGGCTGCTCCCCCTCCCCGTACACCAGACGCTGTATATGTTGTATCCTGAAAGCCATCACTCGGCTGACGACACTGACAAGGCCCTGGCCACCCTCCTCCACTGGCAGACAGAGGACGCCCGGTCTCTGCCAGTGCCGTCCGTGCCAAACGAAGGAGGTGAAGGCGCTCTGCGCTCGAACCATCAGCCACTCCGGCGGGTGGAGCACTTTTGCTCTGTGCCATAACAGAGCCGCCGCCAGGTTGTTTACCACGAGGACTCTACCCCTATACGACATCTGTGGAGAGAGCCTGGCCCACGTTTTCAGTTTCTCCGCGATTTTGTCTGCTACCTCGGCCCAATTCTTCGCCTCGGTGGCGGGGTCGCCCAGGTGCACCCCGAGGTACTTGACGCCCCCCGTTCCCCACTCCACACCTCCCGGGAGCGCCAGGGCGCGCACCGCACCCCTCGGCCCCAGGGCCAGCGCCTCGCACTTGGCCCAGTTCAGCCTCGCAGAGGAGGCGCCTTCATAGAGGCGGACCGCCCCGCGGACCGCCTCCACGTCACGCGCATCGTTAATGACAACACAGAGGTCGTCCGCGTACGCCGAGAGCCGGACCTCGGCGGTTCCCGGCCCCGGGATCTGGAGGCCAGACAGGGTGCGCCTCAGCCTGCACAGGAGCGGCTCGATACAGAGCGCGTACAGCAGTCCCGAGAGTGGGCACCCTTGCCTGATCCCCCTCGTGACCGCCAGAGGGGCTCTGAGTTTATTGTTCACCTTCATCAGGCTCGACGCGTTCGTGTACAGGAGCCTTATGTATGCCACGAACTGTTCGCCAAACCCAAAGGCTTTGAGCACTGCGTACAAGTACCCGTGGTCCATCCGATCAAATGCCTTTTCCTGATCCAGGAAGAGGAGGCCCGTTTCTATCCCGTGTGCCGTCGCCAATTCCACCACGTCCCGTACCACGGCTATGTTGTCGTGGATGGAGCGTCCCGGAATGCAGTATGTCTGGTCAGATTGTACCACATTCCCGGCCGTGCTCTTCAGCCGGTTGACCAGCGCCCTGGCCACTATTTTGTAGTCCGTGCAGAGGACGGACACCGGCCGCCAGTTGGCGATGCAGCCGAGGTCCCCCTTCTTGGGCAGCAACGTCACCACCGCCCTCCTGCTGCTGTGCGGCATCTCTCCCGCCGCTAGGCTCGCGTTCAGGACCTCGCTCAGGGAGGGCCCGAGTTCGCTCCAGAAGACCTTAAAGAACTCGGCCGGCAGGCCGTCGATCCCTGGCGCCTTCCCCGCGGCGAGGCCCCTCATTGCCACCTCCAGCTCCCGGAGGGTGAGCGCTCCCTCCAGCTGCTCCCTCGCGGGGGGGGTCAGTGTGGGGACGCCCTCCAGCAGTTCGTTCAGGGCTTCCCCTTGGACGCCCTCCGCGGTGGTCAGCGCCCCAAAGAAGCCCTGGACTACCCCTGCGATGCCCGCGTCGCTGGTGTGAGTCTCTCCGCCGGGGGCCTGTAACCTGGAGATGACGTTCCTGGTACTCGGCCGTCCCCCTTGCCTGAAGAAGAGTCTTGTCGGCGCGTCCATTTGGACGAGATGCTGCATTCTCTGCTTTACGAAAGCCTCATAGGCCGCCTGATCCGATACTGCCCTGAGCATCCGCTGCTGCTCCAGGAGTGCGTGGTGGGTTGCCCTGGCCTGGGGCGAGCCCAGCTCCGCCTCCAGCGCCAGCAGCTCGTTCCGCAGTCGGTCCTCCTCCTCCCGCCCGACCGCCGCGTGCTGGCTCGCTAAACGCCGGCACAGCGTCGCCACCTGGGCCTTCCCATTATCCCACCATTGTAGGGGGGACTCAAAGGCCCCCCTGCGCGTTTCCCACTCCCTCCAGAGGGCCCTGAAGGCCGCCTGGAAGTCAGCGTTCTCCAGTAGACGCAGGTCGAGTCGCCAGTACGGGCTGCGCCGCTCGACCAGGGGGGGGTGCAGCCGTGCGGTGACCATGTGGTGGTCAGAGAAACCCGTCGGGACCACCCGACTCTCGCCGAGCAGGTTGGCCCCGTCCGGGCTGATGTAGAGTCGGTCGAGCCTCGCGAGGCTGATTCGCCCCTGAGCGCCGCACCTGCACCACGTGTATTGGCGCTGCGCGGGATGTTGGAGGCGCCACGCGTCAATTAACCGCTGTCTGTTCACAATTTCGGCCAGTGCCCTTGCGGCCTCCGGGTGGGGTTCAATGCCGTTACGGTCGAGGGCCGGGTTTAGGGTGCAGTTAAAATCCCCGCCCACGACGGTGATCACCCTGTCCGCGGCGGCCTCCCCCAGGGCGTCCCGCAGTGCGCCCGCGAAGAACGACTCCCTGTCACGGCTCGCGCTCGGCGCGTACGCATTGACGAGCCTCAGTCTGGTGCCGGCGAGCGCGATGTCCGCCGTGACCAGGTGTCCTCTCACCGCTTCCGTAAAGGTCACGCTGTCCGGGTTCAACTTCGGGCTGCAGACTATCGCGACCCCCGCCCTGCCCGCCTCCCCGTGACTAAAAAACGTCCGGCCCCCCAAACGGTGCTGCCGTTGGGCCAGCAGCGCGGGGTCGAGATGGGTCTCCTGCAGCAGAGCCACGTCCACTTTCGTGTCTTGCAGGAACTGACACACGCGTCGCCACCGTGCATCGCTGCGGGCGCTGTTACAATTCAAGGTCGCGACACAGATACCCGTCGCCTTGGCGGTGGTTGTCGTGGCAGGCATCCGGTGTTCACTCCGGGATAGGGGGAAGGGGGGGGTACTGCTTTTTCAGCTGCCGTAGCATCACCCTCAGGCGGAAGACCTCCCTAGAGGTGTGACCGCACACACGCGGCGCCTGGCAGACGCCCTGCGCCACCTTCATGAATTGCTTCACGTCCGGGAAGGTGTCCTCAACTTTAAACCCCCGTTTCCCAAACTTGGACTGTAGGAAGCGGCGTATCGCGGCAGGGGTGTACTCCGTCGCCCCCTCGACCCCCCCGCGAACCCGCTCGCTGCCGTCGGCAACTTCGTCTCCGTCGCCGTCACCGTCGGTCCCCATCCGCTCCTTGCCGTCTGCGTCCTCGCGCGCGTCTGCGTCCTCGCGCGCGTCTGCGTCCTCGCGCGCGTCTGCGTCCTCGCGCGCGTCTGCGTCCTCGCGCGCGTCTGCGTCCTCGCGCGCGTCTGCGTCCTCGCGCGCGTCTGCGTCCTCGCGCGCGTCTGCGTCCTCGCGCGCGTCTGCGTCCTCGCGCGCGTCTGCGTCCTCGCGCGCGTCTGCGTCCTCGCGCGCGTCTGCGTCCTCGCGCGCGTCTGCGTCCTCGCGCGCGTCTGCGTCCTCGCGCGCGTCTGCGTCCTCGCGCGCGTCTGCGTCCTCGCGCGCGTCTGCGTCCTCGCGCGCGTCGCGGTCCTCGCGCGCGTCGCGGTCCTCGCGCGCGTCGCGGTCCTCGCGCGCGTCGCGGTCCTCGCGCGCGTCGCGGTCCTCGCGCGCGTCGCGGTCCTCGCGCGCGTCGCGGTCCTCGCGCGCGTCGCGGTCCTCGCGCGCGTCGCGGTCCTCGCGCGCGTCGCGGTCCTCGCGCGCGTCGCGGTCCTCGCGCGCGTCGCGGTCCTCGCGCGCGTCGCGGTCCTCGCGCGCGTCGCGGTCCTCGCGCGCGTCGCGGTCCTCGCGCGCGTCGCGGTCCTCGCGCGCGTCGCGGTCCTCGCGCGCGTCGCGGTCCTCGCGCGCGTCGCGGTCCTCGCGCGCGTCGCGGTCCTCGCGCGCGTCGCGGTCCTCGCGCGCGTCGCGGTCCTCGCGCGCGTCGCGGTCCTCGCGCGCGTCGCGGTCCTCGCGCGCGTCGCGGTCCTCGCGCGCGTCGCGGTCCTCGCGCGCGTCGCGGTCCTCGCGCGCGTCGCGGTCCTCGCGCGCGTCGCGGTCCTCGCGCGCGTCGCGGTCCTCGCGCGCGTCGCGGTCCTCGCGCGCGTCGCGGTCCTCGCGCGCGTCGCGGTCCTCGCGCGCGTCGCGGTCCTCGCGCGCGTCGCGGTCCTCGCGCGCGTCGCGGTCCTCGCGCGCGTCGCGGTCCTCGCGCGCGTCGCGGTCCTCGCGCGCGTCGCGGTCCTCGCGCGCGTCGCGGTCCTCGCGCGCGTCGCGGTCCTCGCGCGCGTCGCGGTCCTCGCGCGCGTCGCGGTCCTCGCGCGCGTCGCGGTCCTCGCGCGCGTCGCGGTCCTCGCGCGCGTCGCGGTCCTCGCGCGCGTCGCGGTCCTCGCGCGCGTCGCGGTCCTCGCGCGCGTCGCGGTCCTCGCGCGCGTCGCGGTCCTCGCGCGCGTCGCGGTCCTCGCGCGCGTCGCGGTCCTCGCGCGCGTCGCGGTCCTCGCGCGCGTCGCGGTCCTCGCGCGCGTCGCGGTCCTCGCGCGCGTCGCGGTCCTCGCGCGCGTCGCGGTCCTCGCGCGCGTCGCGGTCCTCGCGCGCGTCGCGGTCCTCGCGCGCGTCGCGGTCCTCGCGCGCGTCGCGGTCCTCGCGCGCGTCGCGGTCCTCGCGCGCGTCGCGGTCCTCGCGCGCGTCGCGGTCCTCGCGCGCGTCGCGGTCCTCGCGCGCGTCGCGGTCCTCGCGCGCGTCGCGGTCCTCGCGCGCGTCGCGGTCCTCGCGCGCGTCGCGGTCCTCGCGCGCGTCGCGGTCCTCGCGCGCGTCGCGGTCCTCGCGCGCGTCGCGGTCCTCGCGCGCGTCGCGGTCCTCGCGCGCGTCGCGGTCCTCGCGCGCGTCGCGGTCCTCGCGCGCGTCGCGGTCCTCGCGCGCGTCGCGGTCCTCGCGCGCGTCGCGGTCCTCGCGCGCGTCGCGGTCCTCGCGCGCGTCGCGGTCCTCGCGCGCGTCGCGGTCCTCGCGCGCGTCGCGGTCCTCGCGCGCGTCGCGGTCCTCGCGCGCGTCGCGGTCCTCGCGCGCGTCGCGGTCCTCGCGCGCGTCGCGGTCCTCGCGCGCGTCGCGGTCCTCGCGCGCGTCGCGGTCCTCGCGCGCGTCGCGGTCCTCGCGCGCGTCGCGGTCCTCGCGCGCGTCGCGGTCCTCGCGCGCGTCGCGGTCCTCGCGCGCGTCGCGGTCCTCGCGCGCGTCGCGGTCCTCGCGCGCGTCGCGGTCCTCGCGCGCGTCGCGGTCCTCGCGCGCGTCGCGGTCCTCGCGCGCGTCGCGGTCCTCGCGCGCGTCGCGGTCCTCGCGCGCGTCGCGGTCCTCGCGCGCGTCGCGGTCCTCGCGCGCGTCGCGGTCCTCGCGCGCGTCGCGGTCCTCGCGCGCGTCGCGGTCCTCGCGCGCGTCGCGGTCCTCGCGCGCGTCGCGGTCCTCGCGCGCGTCGCGGTCCTCGCGCGCGTCGCGGTCCTCGCGCGCGTCGCGGTCCTCGCGCGCGTCGCGGTCCTCGCGCGCGTCGCGGTCCTCGCGCGCGTCGCGGTCCTCGCGCGCGTCGCGGTCCTCGCGCGCGTCGCGGTCCTCGCGCGCGTCGCGGTCCTCGCGCGCGTCGCGGTCCTCGCGCGCGTCGCGGTCCTCGCGCGCGTCGCGGTCCTCGCGCGCGTCGCGGTCCTCGCGCGCGTCGCGGTCCTCGCGCGCGTCGCGGTCCTCGCGCGCGTCGCGGTCCTCGCGCGCGTCGCGGTCCTCGCGCGCGTCGCGGTCCTCGCGCGCGTCGCGGTCCTCGGCGGTCGCCCCGCTCCCCGGCTCAGGCTCGCCCGCTCCCCCCGCCTCCCGGCGGTCACGCGGCTCGCCCCTGCCTTTAACGCCGGCGAGCGCCGCCCGTTTGGGCCGTTCGCCCTCGCGCGTCGCCGCCGCGGGGCCGGCTCTGGCTCTGCGCTTCCGCGACACGACCAGGGTGTAGCCGTCCCCTTCCCCCTCCGGTGCTGCCTCCATGGGTTCGCCTCCGGAGTCGGCTTGGTCGGGCGCGTGCTGCTCCTGCTGCTGCTTCTGCGGTTGCTCCTGCTGCTGCTGCTGCTCCTGCTGCTGCTGCTGTGGCTGCTCCTGCTGCTGCTGCGGCTGCTCCTGCTGCTGCTGCTGCTGCTCCTGCTGCTGCTCCTGCTGCTGCGGCTGCTGCTGCGGCTGCTGCTGCTGCTCCTGCTGCTGCGGCTCATGCTGCTACTGCTCATGCTGCTCCGGCCGCTCCTGCTGCTGCTGCTGCGGCTGCTGCGGCTGCTGCTGCTGCCGCTGCTGCCGCTGCTGCGGCTGCCGCTGCTGCCGCTGCTGCAGCTGAAAGAGGGAGGCCGGGGGGAGACAGAGAGGTAGGCCGGGGGGAGAGAGAGAGAGGGAGGCCGGGGGGAGACAGAGAGGGAGGCCGGAGGGAGACAGAGAGGGAGGACGGGGGGAGAGAGAGAGGGAGGCCGGGGGGAGAGAGAGACGGAGGCCTGGGGGAGAGAGAGAGGGAGGCCGGGGGGAGAGAGAGAGGGAGGCCGGGGGGAGAGAGAGAGGGAGGCCGGGGGGATAGAGAGAGGGAGGCCGGGGGGAGAGAGAGAGGGAGGCAGGGGGGAGACAGAGAGGGAGGCCGGGGGGAGAGAGAGAGAGAGAGGCCGGGGGGAAAGAGAGAGGGAGGCCGGGGGGAGAGAGAGAGGGAGTCCGGGGGGAGAGAGAGAGGGAGGCCGGGGGGAGAGAGAGAGGGAGGCCGGGCGGAGAGAGAGAGGGAGGCCTGGGGGAGAGAGAGAGGGAGGCCTGGGGGAGAGAGAGAGGGAGGCCGGGGGGAGAGAGAGAGGGAGGCCGGGGGGAGAGAGAGAGGGAGGCCGGGGGGATAGAGAGAGGGAGGCCAGGGGGAGAGAGAGAGGGAGGCCGGGGGGAGACAGAGAGGGAGGCAGCGGGGAGAGAGAGAGGGAGGCCGGGGGGAGACAGAGAGGGAGGCCGGGGTGAAGAGAGAGAGGGAGGCCGAGGGGAGAGAGAGAGGGAGGCCGGGGGGAGAGAGAGAGGGAGGCCGGGGGGAGAGAGAGAGGGAGGCAGCGGGGAGAGAGAGAGGGAGGCCGGGGGGAGAGAGAGAGGGAGGCCGGTGGGAGACAGAGAGGGAGGCCGGGGGGAGAGAGAGGCCGGGGGGAGAGAGAGAGGGAGGCCGGGGGGATAGAGAGAGGGAGGCCGGGGGGAGAGAGAGAGGGAGGCCGGGGGGAGACAGAGAGGGAGGCCGGGGGGAGAGAGAGAGAGAGGCCGGGGGGAGAGAGAAAGGGAGGCCGGGGGGAGAGAGAGAGGGAGGCCGGGGGGAGAGAGAGAGAGGGAGGCCGGGTGGAGACAGAGAGGGAGGCCAGGGGGAGAGAGAGAGGGAGGCCGGGGGGAGAGAGAGAGGGAGGCCGGGGGGAGAGAGAGAGGGAGGCCGGGGGGAGAGAGAGAGGGAGGCCTAGGGGAGAGAGAGAGGGAGGCCGGGGGGTGAGAAAGAGGGAGGCCGGGGGGAGAGAGAGAGGGAGGCCGGGGGGAGACAGAGAGGGAGGCTGGGGGGAGAGAGAGAGAGGGAGGCCGGGGGGAGACAGAGAGGGAGGCCGGGGGGAGACAGAGAGGGAGGCCGGGGGGAGAGAGAGAGGGAGGCCGGGGGGAGAGAGAGAGGGAGGCCAGGGGGAGAGAGAGAGGGAGGCCGGGGGGAGAGAGGGAGGGAGGCCGGGGGGAGAGAGAGACGGAGGCCGCGGGGAGAGAGAGAGGGAGGCCGGGGGGAGAGAGAGAGGGAGGCCGGGGGGAGAGAGAGAGGGAGGCCGGGGGGACAGAGAGAGGGAGGCCGGGGGGAGAGAGAGAGGGAGGCCGGGGGGAGAGAGAGAGGGAGGCCGGGGGGAGAGAGAGAGGGAGGCCGGGGGGAGAGAGAGAGGGAGGCCTGGGGGAGAGAGAGAGGGAGGCCGGGGGGAGAGAAAGAGGGAGGCCGGGGGGAGAGAGAGAGGGAGGCCGGGGGGAGACAGAGAGGTAGGCCGTGGTGAGAGAGAGAGAGGGAGGCCGGGGGGAGACAGAGAGGGAGGCCGGGGGGAGACAGAGAGGGAGGCCGGGGGGAGAGAGAGAGGGAGGCCGGGGGGAGACAGAGAGGGAGGCCGGGGGGAGAGAGAGAGGGAGGCCGGGGGGAGACAGAGAGGGAGGCCGGGGGGAGACAGAGAGGGAGGCCGGAGGGAGAGAGAGAGGGAGGCCGGGGGGAGAGAGAGAGGGAGGCCGGGGGGAGAGAAAGAGGGAGGCCGGGGGGAGAGAGAGAGGGAGGCCGGGGGGAGACAGAGAGGTAGGCCAGGGGGAGAGAGAGAGAGGGAGGCCGGGGGGAGAGAGAGAGGGAGGCCAGGGGGAGAGAGAGAGGGAGGCCGGGGGGAGAGAGAGAGGGAGGCCGGTGGGAGAGAGGGAAGGAGGCCGGGGGGAGAGAGAGAGGGAGGCCGGGGGGAGAGAGAGAGGGAGGCCGGGGGTATAGAGACAGGGAGGCCGGGGGGAGAGAGAGAGGGAGGCCGGGGGGAGAGAGAGAGGGAGGCCGGGGGGATAGAGAGAGAGAGGCCGGGGGGAGAGAGAGAGGGAGGCCGGGGGGAGACAGAGAGGGAGGCCGGGGGGAGAGAGAGAGAGAGGCCGGGGGGAGAGAGAGAGGGAGGCCTGGGGGAGAGAGAGAGGGAGGCCGGGGGGAGACAGAGAGGGAGGCCGGGGGGAGACAGAGAGGGAGGCCGGGGCGAGACAGAGAGGGAGGCCGGTGGGAGACAGAGAGGGAGGCCGGGGGGAGAGAGAGAGGGATGCCGGGGGGAGAGAGAGAGGGAGGCCGGGGGGAGAGAGAGAGGGAGGCCGGGGGGAGAGAGAGAGGCAGGCCGGGGGGGAGACAGAGAGGGAGGCCGGGGGGAGAGAGAGAGGGAGGCCGGGGGGAGACAGAGAGGGAGGCCAGAGGGAGACAGAGAGGGAGGACGGGGGGAGAGAGAGAGGGAGGCCGGGGGGAGAGAGAGAGGGAGGCCGGGGGGAGAGAGAGATGGAGGCCGGGGGGATAGAGAGAGGGAGGCCGGGGGGAGAGAGAGAGGGAGGCTGGGGGGAGACAGAGAGGGAGGCCGGGGGGAGAGAGAGAGAGAGAGGCCGGGGGGAGAGAGAGAGGGAGGCCGGGGGGAGAGAGAGAGGGAGGCCGGGGGAGAGAGAGAGGGAGGCCGGGCGGAGAGAGAGAGGGAGGCCTGGGGGAGAGAGAGAGGGAGGCAGGGGGGAGAGAGAGAGGGAGGCCGGGGGGAGAGAGAGAGGGAGGCCGGGGGGATAGAGAGAGGGAGGCCAGGGGGAGAGAAAGAGGGAGGCCGGGGGGAGAGAGAGAGGGAGGCCGGGGGGAGAGAGAGAGGGAGGCCGGGGGGAGAGAGAGAGGGAGGCCTGGGGGAGAGAGAGAGGGAGGTCGGGGGGAGAGAGAGAGATGGAGGCCGGGGGGAGAGAGAGAGGGAGGCCTGGGGGAGAGAGAGAGGGAGGCCGGAGGGAGAGAGAGAGGAAGGCCGTGGGGAGAGAGAGAGGGAGGCCGGGGGGAGAGAGAGAGGGAGGCCGGTGGGAGAGAGAGAGAGAGGCCGGGGGGACAGAGAGAGGGAGGCCGGGGGGAGGGAGAGAGGGAGGCCGGGGGGAGACAGAGAGGGAGGCCGGTGGGAGAGAGAGAGGGAGGCCGTGGGGAGACAGAGAGGGAGGCCTGGGGGAGACAGAGAGGGAGGCCGGGGGGAGACATAGAGGGAGGCCGGGGGGAGAGAGAGAGGGAGGCTGGGGGGAGAGAGAGAGGGAGGCCGGGGGGAGACAGAGAGGGAGGCCGGGGGGAGAGAGAGAGGGAGGCCGGGGGGAGAGAGAGAGGGAGGCCGGGGGGAGAGAGAGAGGGAGGCCGGGGGAAGAGAGAGAGGGAGGCCGGGGGGAGAGAGAGAGGGAGGCCGGGGGGAGACAGAGAGGGAGGCCGGGGGGAGAGAGAGAGGGAGGCAGGGGGGAGACAGAGAGGGAGGCCGGGTGGAGACAGAGAGGGAGGCCGGGGGGAGAGAGAGAGGGAGGCCGGGGGGAGAGAGAGAGGGAGGCCGGGGGGAGAGAGAGAGGGAGGCCGGTGGGAGACAGAGAGGGAGGCTGGGGGGAGAGAGAGAGGGAGGCAGGGGGGAGACAGAGAGGGAGGCCGGGGGGAGACAGAGAGGGAGGCCGGGGGGAGACAGAGAGGGAGGCCAGGGGGAGAGAGAGAGGGAGGCCGGGGGGAGAGAGAGAGGGAGGCCGGGGGGAGAGAGAGAGGGAGGCCGGGGGGAGAGAGAGAGGGAGGCCTGGGGGAGAGAGAGAGGGAGGCCGGGGGGTGAGAAAGAGGGAGGCCGGGGGGAGAGAGAGAGGGAGGCCGGGGGGAGACAGAGAGGGAGGCCGGGGGGAGAGAGAGAGAGGGAGGTCGGGGGGAGACAGAGAGGGAGGCCGGGGGGAGACAGAGAGGGAGGCCGGGGGGAGAGAGAGAGAGGGAGGCCGGGGGGAGAGAGAGAGGGAGGCCAGGGGGAGAGAGAGAGGGAGGCCGGTGGGAGAGAGGGAGGGAGGCCGGGGGGAGAGAGAGAGGGAGGCCGCGGGGAGAGAGAGAGAGGGAAGCCGGGGGGAGAGAGAGAGGGAGGCCGGGGGGAGAGAGAGAGGGAGGCCGGGGGGACAGAGAGAGGGAGGCCGGGGGGAGAGAGAGAGGGAGGCCGGGGGAGAGAGAGAGGGAGGCCGGGGGAGAGAGAGAGGGAGGCCGGGGGGAGAGAGAGAGGGAGGCCTGGGGGAGAGAGAGAGGGAGGCCGGGGGGAGAGAAAGAGGGAGGCCGGGGGGAGACAGAGAGGGAGGCCGGGGGGAGAGAGAGAGAGGCCGGGGGGAGAGAGAGAGGGAGGCCGGGGGGAGAGAGAGAGGGAGGCCGGGGGGAGAGAGAGAGGGAGGCCGGGGGGAGAGAGAGAGGGAGGCAGCGGGGAGGGAGAGAGGGAGGCCGGGGGGAGAGAGAGAGGGAGGCCGGTGGGAGACAGAGAGGGAGGCCGGGGGGAGAGAGAGGCCGGGGGGAGAGAGAGACTTTGACTTTTAGTCGCCTTTATTCAGGCTTCCTGCTGTACGTGCAGCGAAGCCTTGGTGTAGTAATACAAATCAGCCAGCGACTCATTGGGGGAAACCAAAAACCACACTGGGCGGCGGCACGCACGCCGTCACCCACAACAAATCAGTGGAAAAGAAAAAAAACCCCGTATCCATCGTACGCAATCACGCTTCATCCACGCCAGGCGCGTGGTGGGGGGGGGTCAGAGGGGGCAGGGGGGGGGGGTCGGGGGGGGGAGTCGGGGGGGGGGCAGCGGGGGGGGTCAGGGGGGGGGGGCTCGGGGGGGGGGAGGGGGGGGAGGGTCGGGGAGCGGGTCAAACGTAAAGACGAGCGCGCCGCGTTCAACTCGGCACAGGGCGGTCCTCGCGCGCCCCCACTTCGCCAGGAAATCGCCCTCCCTGCCGGTGTGCCTGTAATATGCGAACTCGAGCCCGAGCCGCGCCTTCACCAGGGCCTGGGTTGCCGCCAGCACCCCACCGCCACCGCCGTCTCCCTCCAGCTTCCGTTTACGCGTCATGTATATTGCCAATTTGGCCTGAGCACACACGAAGTTCGCGACGTCTCGTTTGTCGCTCGTCTCCCCCGTCACCCCGTACACGAAACTGCTCTCCTGGAGCGGGATGCCCAGCCTCTCGAATGTCCGCGCTATAAAACGAAACAACGGCGCCAGCCTCTTGCATTGGAGGTACTGGTGAACGATGTCCTCCGTCTGTTCGCAAAATGCGCACTTGTCCGAGGCCCCCGGCGCGACCCGGCTCACCCACACCGCGGTTGGCAGAGTCTGGTGCACCAGCCTCCACTGTAGGTCTCCACATCGCTTGGTCGTGGGGGGGCGGTAAAGGTCCCGCCATTGGGGGGTCCGTCGCACAGCGCCGCGAAGTGCCCTCTCCACTTCGTGTCCGCCAGGTCGCCCAGGTCCGCGCTGAGCAGGGCCCTGACACAGACGGCGTAGACGCTCTTCTTGTGCGCGCCTTTCAACGGCACGCCCCTGCACCCCTCCAGCTTCAACAGTTTCCCGGCGTCCTCGCGGCCGGGGGGGGCACGGCAGGAGAGAGCCAGCGGGGGGAAGGAAGGGCCCTCCCCGCCGCCCGCGTCCTCCAGTCTCACCGCGAGTCCCCGCATCGTCCGCAGGACTACCCGGAGCACCCCGGCACCCGCGAGCACAGTGCGGAGCCCGGCCGCCTCCACGATCGCCAGCACCGTCCGCCACGACCGCCGGCCAGGGTTCAGCAGGTCGCCGACCGTCCTGACGCCCCCCCCCACGAACCGCAGGGCCAGGGTGCGTTCCGGGCTCAGTCCCTGGAAAAGATGGTTGGCAAACAGCTGCTCCCTCACAAAGAGGGCCGCGCCGTACCCCTCGGGGAGCCTAGCCCACTCGATGCTGTGCCACGCGTCGAGGAGGCTGCGGTAGTAGGTCGACAGCGGGCCTTGGTCGACGAGCCCCACGTCGGTCAGGAAGAGCTCCTGGCCGTACCCCAGCCGCCCGGCCTGTCTCAGCAGGCCGAGGGCCAGGGACCGCCAGGGCTGCTCCCCCTCCCCGTACACCAGACGCTGTATATGTTGTATCCTGAAAGCCATCACTCGGCTGACGACACTGACAAGGCCCTGGCCACCCTCCTCCACCGGCAGACAGAGGACGCCCGGTCTCTGCCAGTGCCGCCCGTGCCAAACGAAGGAGGTGAAGGCGCTCTGCGCTCGAACCATCAGCCACTCCGGCGGGTGGAGCACTTTTGCTCTGTGCCATAACAGAGCCGCCGCCAGGTTGTTTACCACGAGGACTCTACCCCTATACGACATCTGTGGAGAGAGCCTGGCCCACGTTTTCAGTTTCTCCGCGATTTTGTCTGCTACCTCGGCCCAATTCTTCGCCTCGGTGGCGGGGTCGCCCAGGTGCACCCCGAGGTACTTGACGCCCCCCGTTCCCCACTCCACACCTCCCGGGAGCGCCAGGGCGCGCACCGCACCCCTCGGCCCCAGGGCCAGCGCCTCGCACTTGGCCCAGTTCAGCCTCGCAGAGGAGGCGCCTTCATAGAGGCGGACCGCCCCGCGGACCGCCTCCACGTCACGCGCATCGTTAATGACAACACAGAGGTCGTCCGCGTACGCCGAGAGCCGGACCTCGGCGGTTCCCGGCCCCGGGATCTGGAGGCCAGACAGGGTGCGCCTCAGCCTGCACAGGAGCGGCTCGATACAGAGCGCGTACAGCAGTCCCGAGAGTGGGCACCCTTGCCTGATCCCC
This sequence comes from Petromyzon marinus, assembly GCF_048934315.1. Taxonomy (NCBI): domain Eukaryota; kingdom Metazoa; phylum Chordata; class Hyperoartia; order Petromyzontiformes; family Petromyzontidae; genus Petromyzon; species Petromyzon marinus. The sequence continues at coordinate 44,487 of NW_027423530.1, forward strand.
CTCGTGACCGCCAGAGGGGCTCTGAGTTTATTGTTCACCTTCATCAGGCTCGACGCGTTCGTGTACAGGAGCCTTATGTATGCCACGAACTGTTCGCCAAACCCAAAGGCTTTGAGCACTGCGTACAAGTACCCGTGGTCCATCCGATCAAATGCCTTTTCCTGATCCAGGAAGAGGAGGCCCGTTTCTATCCCGTGTGCCGTCGCCAATTCCACCACGTCCCGTACCACGGCTATGTTGTCGTGGATGGAGCGTCCCGGAATGCAGTATGTCTGGTCAGATTGTACCACATTCCCGGCCGTGCTCTTCAGCCGGTTGACCAGCGCCCTGGCCACTATTTTGTAGTCCGTGCAGAGGACGGACACCGGCCGCCAGTTGGCGATGCAGCCGAGGTCCCCCTTCTTGGGCAGCAACGTCACCACCGCCCTCCTGCTGCTGTGCGGCATCTCTCCCGCCGCTAGGCTCGCGTTCAGGACCTCGCTCAGGGAGGGCCCGAGTTCGCTCCAGAAGACCTTAAAGAACTCGGCCGGCAGGCCGTCGATCCCTGGCGCCTTCCCCACGGCGAGGCCCCTCATTGCCACCTCCAGCTCCCGGAGGGTGAGCGCTCCCTCCAGCTGCTCCCTCGCGGGGGGGGTCAGTGTGGGGACGCCCTCCAGCAGTTCGTTCAGGGCTTCCCCTTGGACGCCCTCCGCGGTGGTCAGCGCCCCAAAGAAGCCCTGGACTACCCCTGCGATGCCCGCGTCGCTGGTGTGAGTCTCTCCGCCGGGGGCCTGTAACCTGGAGATGACGTTCCTGGTACTCGGCCGTCCCCCTTGCCTGAAGAAGAGTCTTGTCGGCGCGTCCATTTGGACGAGATGCTGCATTCTCTGCTTTACGAAAGCCTCATAGGCCGCCTGATCCGATACTGCCCTGAGCATCCGCTGCTGCTCCAGGAGTGCGTGGTGGGTTGCCCTGGCCTGGGGCGAGCCCAGCTCCGCCTCCAGCGCCAGCAGCTCGTTCCGCAGTCGGTCCTCCTCCCGCCCGACCGCCGCGTGCTGGCTCGCTAAACGCCGGCACAGCGTCACCACCTGGGCCTTCCCATTATCCCACCATTGTAGGGGGGACTCAAAGGCCCCCCTGCGCGTTTCCCACTCCCTCCAGAGGGCCCTGAAGGCCGCCTGGAAGTCAGCGTTCTCCAGTAGACGCAGGTCGAGTCGCCAGTACGGGCTGCGCCGCTCGACCAGGGGGGGGTGCAGCCGTGCGGTGACCATGTGGTGGTCAGAGAAACCCGTCGGGACCACCCGACTCTCGCCGAGCAGGTTGGCCCCGTCCGGGCTGATGTAGAGTCGGTCGAGCCTCGCGAGGCTGATTCGCCCCTGAGCGCCGCACCTGCACCACGTGTATTGGCGCTGCGCGGGATGTTGGAGGCGCCACGCGTCAATTAACCGCTGTCTGTTCACAATTTCGGCCAGTGCCCTTGCGGCCTCCGGGTGGGGTTCAACGCCGTTACGGTCGAGGGCCGGGTTTAGGGTGCAGTTAAAATCCCCGCCCACGACGGTGATCACCCCGTCCGCGGCGGCCTCCCCCAGGGCGTCCCGCAGTGCGCCCGCGAAGAACGACTCCCTGTCACGGCTCGCGCTCGGCGCGTACGCATTGACGAGCCTCAGTCTGGTGCCGGCGAGCGCGATGTCCGCCGTGACCAGGTGTCCTCTCACCGCTTCCGTAAAGGTCACGCTGTCCGGGTTCAACTTCGGGCTGCAGACTATCGCGACCCCCGCCCTGCCCGCCTCCCCGTGACTAAAAAACGTCCGGCCCCCCAAACGGTGCTGCCGTTGGGCCAGCAGCGCGGGGTCGAGATGGGTCTCCTGCAGCAGAGCCACGTCCACTTTCGTGTCTTGCAGGAACTGACACACGCGTCGCCACCGTGCATCGCTGCGGGCGCTGTTACAATTCAAGGTCGCGACACAGATACCCGTCGCCTTGGCGGTGGTTGTCGTGGCAGGCATCCGGTGTTCACTCCGGGATAGGGGGAAGGGGGGGGTACTGCTTTTTCAGCTGCCGTAGCATCACCCTCAGGCGGAAGACCTCCCTAGAGGTGTGACCGCACACACGCGGCGCCTGGCAGACGCCCTGCGCCACCTTCATGAATTGCTTCACGTCCGGGAAGGTGTCCTCAACTTTAAACCCCCGTTTCCCAAACTTGGACTGTAGGAAGCGGCGTATCGCGGCAGGGGTGTACTCCGTCGCCCCCTCGACCCCCCCGCGAACCCGCTCGCTGCCGTCGGCAACTTCGTCTCCGTCGCCGTCACCGTCGGTCCCCATCCGCTCCTTGCCGTCTGCGTCCTCGCGCGCGTCGCGGTCCTCGCGCGCGTCGCGGTCCTCGCGCGCGTCGCGGTCCTCGCGCGCGTCGCGGTCCTCGCGCGCGTCGCGGTCCTCGCGCGCGTCGCGGTCCTCGCGCGCGTCGCGGTCCTCGCGCGCGTCGCGGTCCTCGCGCGCGTCGCGGTCCTCGCGCGCGTCGCGGTCCTCGCGCGCGTCGCGGTCCTCGCGCGCGTCGCGGTCCTCGCGCGCGTCGCGGTCCTCGCGCGCGTCGCGGTCCTCGCGCGCGTCGCGGTCCTCGCGCGCGTCGCGGTCCTCGCGCGCGTCGCGGTCCTCGCGCGCGTCGCGGTCCTCGCGCGCGTCGCGGTCCTCGCGCGCGTCGCGGTCCTCGCGCGCGTCGCGGTCCTCGCGCGCGTCGCGGTCCTCGCGCGCGTCGCGGTCCTCGCGCGCGTCGCGGTCCTCGCGCGCGTCGCGGTCCTCGCGCGCGTCGCGGTCCTCGCGCGCGTCGCGGTCCTCGCGCGCGTCGCGGTCCTCGCGCGCGTCGCGGTCCTCGCGCGCGTCGCGGTCCTCGCGCGCGTCGCGGTCCTCGCGCGCGTCGCGGTCCTCGCGCGCGTCGCGGTCCTCGCGCGCGTCGCGGTCCTCGCGCGCGTCGCGGTCCTCGCGCGCGTCGCGGTCCTCGCGCGCGTCGCGGTCCTCGCGCGCGTCGCGGTCCTCGCGCGCGTCGCGGTCCTCGCGCGCGTCGCGGTCCTCGCGCGCGTCGCGGTCCTCGCGCGCGTCGCGGTCCTCGCGCGCGTCGCGGTCCTCGCGCGCGTCGCGGTCCTCGCGCGCGTCGCGGTCCTCGCGCGCGTCGCGGTCCTCGCGCGCGTCGCGGTCCTCGCGCGCGTCGCGGTCCTCGCGCGCGTCGCGGTCCTCGCGCGCGTCGCGGTCCTCGCGCGCGTCGCGGTCCTCGCGCGCGTCGCGGTCCTCGCGCGCGTCGCGGTCCTCGCGCGCGTCGCGGTCCTCGCGCGCGTCGCGGTCCTCGCGCGCGTCGCGGTCCTCGCGCGCGTCGCGGTCCTCGCGCGCGTCGCGGTCCTCGCGCGCGTCGCGGTCCTCGCGCGCGTCGCGGTCCTCGCGCGCGTCGCGGTCCTCGCGCGCGTCGCGGTCCTCGCGCGCGTCGCGGTCCTCGCGCGCGTCGCGGTCCTCGCGCGCGTCGCGGTCCTCGCGCGCGTCGCGGTCCTCGCGCGCGTCGCGGTCCTCGCGCGCGTCGCGGTCCTCGCGCGCGTCGCGGTCCTCGCGCGCGTCGCGGTCCTCGCGCGCGTCGCGGTCCTCGCGCGCGTCGCGGTCCTCGCGCGCGTCGCGGTCCTCGCGCGCGTCGCGGTCCTCGCGCGCGTCGCGGTCCTCGCGCGCGTCGCGGTCCTCGCGCGCGTCGCGGTCCTCGCGCGCGTCGCGGTCCTCGCGCGCGTCGCGGTCCTCGCGCGCGTCGCGGTCCTCGCGCGCGTCGCGGTCCTCGCGCGCGTCGCGGTCCTCGCGCGCGTCGCGGTCCTCGCGCGCGTCGCGGTCCTCGCGCGCGTCGCGGTCCTCGCGCGCGTCGCGGTCCTCGCGCGCGTCGCGGTCCTCGCGCGCGTCGCGGTCCTCGCGCGCGTCGCGGTCCTCGCGCGCGTCGCGGTCCTCGCGCGCGTCGCGGTCCTCGCGCGCGTCGCGGTCCTCGCGCGCGTCGCGGTCCTCGCGCGCGTCGCGGTCCTCGCGCGCGTCGCGGTCCTCGCGCGCGTCGCGGTCCTCGCGCGCGTCGCGGTCCTCGCGCGCGTCGCGGTCCTCGCGCGCGTCGCGGTCCTCGCGCGCGTCGCGGTCCTCGCGCGCGTCGCGGTCCTCGCGCGCGTCGCGGTCCTCGCGCGCGTCGCGGTCCTCGCGCGCGTCGCGGTCCTCGCGCGCGTCGCGGTCCTCGCGCGCGTCGCGGTCCTCGCGCGCGTCGCGGTCCTCGCGCGCGTCGCGGTCCTCGCGCGCGTCGCGGTCCTCGCGCGCGTCGCGGTCCTCGCGCGCGTCGCGGTCCTCGCGCGCGTCGCGGTCCTCGCGCGCGTCGCGGTCCTCGCGCGCGTCGCGGTCCTCGCGCGCGTCGCGGTCCTCGCGCGCGTCGCGGTCCTCGCGCGCGTCGCGGTCCTCGCGCGCGTCGCGGTCCTCGCGCGCGTCGCGGTCCTCGCGCGCGTCGCGGTCCTCGCGCGCGTCGCGGTCCTCGCGCGCGTCGCGGTCCTCGCGCGCGTCGCGGTCCTCGCGCGCGTCGCGGTCCTCGCGCGCGTCGCGGTCCTCGCGCGCGTCGCGGTCCTCGCGCGCGTCGCGGTCCTCGCGCGCGTCGCGGTCCTCGCGCGCGTCGCGGTCCTCGCGCGCGTCGCGGTCCTCGCGCGCGTCGCGGTCCTCGCGCGCGTCGCGGTCCTCGCGCGCGTCGCGGTCCTCGCGCGCGTCGCGGTCCTCGCGCGCGTCGCGGTCCTCGCGCGCGTCGCGGTCCTCGCGCGCGTCGCGGTCCTCGCGCGCGTCGCGGTCCTCGCGCGCGTCGCGGTCCTCGCGCGCGTCGCGGTCCTCGCGCGCGTCGCGGTCCTCGCGCGCGTCGCGGTCCTCGCGCGCGTCGCGGTCCTCGCGCGCGTCGCGGTCCTCGCGCGCGTCGCGGTCCTCGCGCGCGTCGCGGTCCTCGCGCGCGTCGCGGTCCTCGCGCGCGTCGCGGTCCTCGGCGGTCGCCCCGCTCCCCGGCTCAGGCTCGCCCGCTCCCCCCGCCTCCCGGCGGTCACGCGGCTCGCCCCTGCCTTTAACGCCGGCGAGCGCCGCCCGTTTGGGCCGTTCGCCCTCGCGCGTCGCCGCCGCGGGGCCGGCTCTGGCTCTGCGCTTCCGCGACACGACCAGGGTGTAGCCGTCCCCTTCCCCCTCCGGTGCTGCCTCCATGGGTTCGCCTCCGGAGTCGGCTTGGTCGGGCGCGTGCTGCTCCTGCTGCTGCTTCTGCGGTTGCTCCTGCTGCTGCTGCTGCTCCTGCTGCTGCTGTGGCTGCTCCTGCTGCTGCTGCGGCTGCTCCTGCTGCTGCTGCTGCTGCTCCTGCTGCTGCTGCTCCTGCTGCTGCTCCTGCTGCTGCGGCTGCTGCTGCGGCTGCTGCTGCTGCTCCTGCTGCTGCGGCTCATGCTGCTGCTGCTCATGCTGCTCCGGCCGCTCCTGCTGCTGCTGCTGCGGCTGCTGCTGCTGCCGCTGCTGCCGCTGCTGCGGCTGCCGCTGCTGCCGCTGCTGCAGCTGAAAGAGGGAGGCCGGGGGGAGACAGAGAGGTAGGCCGGGGGGAGAGAGAGAGAGGGAGGCCGGGGGGAGACAGAGAGGGAGGCCGGGGGGAGAGAGAGGCCGGGGGGAGAGAGAGAGGGAGGCCGGGGGGATAGAGAGAGGGAGGCCGGGGGGAGAGAGAGAGGGAGGCCGGGGGGAGACAGAGAGGGAGGCCGGGGGGAGAGAGAGAGAGAGGCCGGGGGGAGAGAGAAAGGGAGGCCGGGGGGAGAGAGAGAGGGAGGCCGGGGGGAGAGAGAGAGAGGGAGGCCGGGTGGAGACAGAGAGGGAGGCCAGGGGGAGAGAGAGAGGGAGGCCGGGGGGAGAGAGAGAGGGAGGCCGGGGGGAGAGAGAGAGGGAGGCCGGGGGGAGAGAGAGAGGGAGGCCTAGGGGAGAGAGAGAGGGAGGCCGGGGGGTGAGAAAGAGGGAGGCCGGGGGGAGAGAGAGAGGGAGGCCGGGGGGAGACAGAGAGGGAGGCCGGGGGGAGAGAGAGAGAGGGAGGCCGGGGGGAGACAGAGAGGGAGGCCGGGGGGAGACAGAGAGGGAGGCCGGGGGGAGACAGAGAGGGAGGCCGGGGGGAGAGAGAGAGGGAGGCCAGGGGGAGAGAGAGAGGGAGGCCGGGGGGAGAGAGGGAGGGAGGCCGGGGGGAGAGAGAGACGGAGGCCGCGGGGAGAGAGAGAGGGAGGCCGGGGGGAGAGAGAGAGGGAGGCCGGGGGGAGAGAGAGAGGGAGGCCGGGGGGACAGAGAGAGGGAGGCCGGGGGGAGAGAGAGAGGGAGGCCGGGGGGAGAGAGAGAGGGAGGCCGGGGGGAGAGAGAGAAAGAGGCCGGGGGGAGAGAGAGAGGGAGGCCTGGGGGAGAGAGAGAGGGAGGCCGGGGGGAGAGAAAGAGGGAGGCCGGGGGGAGAGAGAGAGGGAGGCCGGGGGGAGACAGAGAGGTAGGCCGGGGTGAGAGAGAGAGAGGGAGGCCGGGGGGAGACAGAGAGGGAGGCCGGTGGGAGACAGAGAGGGAGGCCGGGGGGAGAGAGAGGCCGGGGGGAGAGAGAGAGGGAGGCCGGGGGGATAGAGAGAGGGAGGCCGGGGGGAGAGAGAGAGGGAGGCCGGGGGGAGACAGAGAGGGAGGCCGGGGGGAGAGAGAGAGAGAGGCCGGGGGGAGAGAGAAAGGGAGGCCGGGGGGAGAGAGAGAGGGAGGCCGGGGGGAGAGAGAGAGAGGGAGGCCGGGTGGAGACAGAGAGGGAGGCCAGGGGGAGAGAGAGAGGGAGGCCGGGGGGAGAGAGAGAGGGAGGCCGGGGGGAGAGAGAGAGGGAGGCCGGGGGGAGAGAGAGAGGGAGGCCTAGGGGAGAGAGAGAGGGAGACCGGGGGGTGAGAAAGAGGGAGGCCGGGGGGAGAGAGAGAGGGAGGCCGGGGGGAGACAGAGAGGGAGGCCGGGGGGAGAGAGAGAGAGGGAGGCCGGGGGGAGACAGAGAGGGAGGCCGGGGGGAGACAGAGAGGGAGGCCGGGGGGAGACAGAGAGGGAGGCCGGGGGGAGAGAGAGAGGGAGGCCAGGGGGAGAGAGAGAGGGAGGCCGGGGGGAGAGAGGGAGGGAGGCCGGGGGGAGAGAGAGACGGAGGCCGCGGGGAGAGAGAGAGGGAGGCCGGGGGGAGAGAGAGAGGGAGGCCGGGGGGAGAGAGAGAGGGATGCCGGGGGGACAGAGAGAGGGAGGCCGGGGGGAGAGAGAGAGGGAGGCCGGGGGGAGAGAGAGAGGGAGGCCGGGGGGAGAGAGAGAGGGAGGCCGGGGGGAGAGAGAGAGGGAGGCCTGGGGGAGAGAGAGAGGGAGGCCGGGGGGAGAGAAAGAGGGAGGCCGGGGGGAGAGAGAGAGGGAGGCCGGGGGGAGACAGAGAGGTAGGCCGGGGTGAGAGAGAGAGAGGGAGGCCGGGGGGAGACAGAGAGGGAGGCCGGGGGGAGACAGAGAGGGAGGCCGGGGGGAGAGAGAGAGGGAGGCCGGGGGGAGACAGAGAGGGAGGCCGGGGGGAGAGAGAGAGGGAGGCCGGGGGGAGACAGAGAGGGAGGCCGGGGGGAGACAGAGAGGGAGGCCGGAGGGAGAGAGAGAGGGAGGCCGGGGGGAGAGAGAGAGGGAGGCCGGGGGGAGAGAAAGAGGGAGGCCGGGGGGAGAGAGAGAGGGAGGCCGGGGGGAGACAGAGAGGTAGGCCAGGGGGAGAGAGAGAGAGGGAGGCCGGGGGGAGAGAGAGAGGGAGGCCGGGGGGAGAGAGAGAGGGAGGCCGGGGGGAGAGAGAGAGGGAGGCCGGTGGGAGAGAGGGAAGGAGGCCGGGGGGAGAGAGAGAGGGAGGCCGGGGGGAGAGAGAGAGGGAGGCCGGGGGTATAGAGAGAGGGAGGCCGGGGGGAGAGAGAGAGGGAGGCCGGGGGGAGAGAGAGAGGGAGGCCGGGGGGATAGAGAGAGAGAGGCCGGGGGGAGAGAGAGAGGGAGGCCGGGGGGAGACAGAGAGGGAGGCCGGGGGGAGAGAGAGAGAGAGGCCGGGGGGAGAGAGAGAGGGAGGCCTGGGGGAGAGAGAGAGGGAGGCCGGGGGGAGACAGAGAGGGAGGCCGGGGGGAGACAGAGAGGGAGGCCGGGGCGAGACAGAGAGGGAGGCCGGTGGGAGACAGAGAGGGAGGCCGGGGGGAGAGAGAGAGGGATGCCGGGGGGAGAGAGAGAGGGAGGCCGGGGGGAGAGAGAGAGGGAGGCCGGGAGGAGAGAGAGAGGCAGGCCGGGGGGGAGACAGAGAGGGAGGCCGGGGGGAGAGAGAGAGGGAGGCCGGGGGGAGACAGAGAGGGAGGCCAGAGGGAGACAGAGAGGGAGGACGGGGGGAGAGAGAGAGGGAGGCCGGGGGGAGAGAGAGAGGGAGGCCGGGGGGAGAGAGAGATGGAGGCCGGGGGGATAGAGAGAGGGAGGCCGGGGGGAGAGAGAGAGGGAGGCTGGGGGGAGACAGAGAGGGAGGCCGGGGGGAGAGAGAGAGAGAGAGGCCGGGGGGAGAGAGAGAGGGAGGCCGGGGGGAGAGAGAGAGGGAGGCCGGGGGGAGAGAGAGAGGGAGGCCGGGGGAGAGAGAGAGGGAGGCCTGGGGGAGAGAGAGAGGGAGGCAGGGGGGAGAGAGAGAGGGAGGCCGGGGGGAGAGAGAGAGGGAGGCCGGGGGGATAGAGAGAGGGAGGCCAGGGGGAGAGAGAGAGGGAGGCCGGGGGGAGACAGAGAGGGAGGCCGGGGGGAGAGAGAGAGAGGCCGGGGGGAGAGAGAGAGGGAGGCCGGGGGGAGAGAGAGAGGGAGGCCGGGGGGAGAGAGAGAGGGAGGCCGGGGGGAGAGAGAGAGGGAGGCAGCGGGGAGAGAGAGAGGGAGGCCGGGGGGAGAGAGAGAGGGAGGCCGGTGGGAGACAGAGAGGGAGGCCGGGGGGAGAGAGAGGCCGGGGGGAGAGAGAGAGGGAGGCCGGGGGGATAGAGAGAGGGAGGACGGGGGAGAGAGAGAGGGAGGCCGGGGGGAGACAGAGAGGGAGGCCGGGGGGAGAGAGAGAGAGAGGCCGGGGGGAGAGAGAGAGGGAGGCCGGGGGGAGAGAGAGAGGGAGGCCGGGGGGAGAGAGAGAGGGAGGCCGGGTGGAGACAGAGAGGGAGGCCAGGGGGAGAGAGAGAGGGAGGCCGGGGGGAGAGAGAGAGGGAGGCCGGGGGGAGAGAGAGAGGGAGGCCGGGGGGAGAGAGAGAGGGAGGCCTGGGGGAGAGAGAGAGGGAGGCCGGGGGGTGAGAAAGAGGGAGGCCGGGGGGAGAGAGAGAGGGAGGCCAGGGGGAGAGAGAGGCCGGGGGGAGAGAGAGAGGGAGGCCGCGGGGAGAGAGAGAGGGAGGCCGGGGGGAGAGAGAGAGGGAGGCCGGGGGGACAGAGAGAGGGAGGCCGGGGGGAGAGAGAGAGGGAGGCCGGGGGGAGAGAGAGAGGGAGGCCGGTGGGAGAGAGGGAAGGAGGCCGGGGGGAGAGAGAGAGGGAGGCCGGGGGGAGAGAGAGAGGGAGGCCGGGGGTATAGAGAGAGGGAGGCCGGGGGGAGAGAGAGAGGGAGGCCGGGGGGAGAGAGAGAGGGAGGCCGGGGGGATAGAGACTTGACTTTTGACTGCCTTTATTCAGGCTTCCACCTGCAATTGCAGTGGAGCCACAGTGCATCGGACCATAGTCCAGGCAGCAACGGTGATGGGAAAAAAAAACGACACTGGGCGGTGGCACACACGCCGTCACCTACAGCATCCCGTACACGGGAAAAAAAACCCTTCTCGAACGACGCGCGCAACCGGGCGTCATCCGCGCCAGGCTTTGGGGGGGGGGGGTAGTCCCAGCTAAAAACAGCAAAAATGCCAACGACACCGGTCAAGCACGTCAACGCGCGCACGACCGACGGCACAACTGTTGCACACAGGCACAGGCTTCATAGCGCGGATGAGGCGAGAGTTACACCGGAACCTCCGCTCATCCCCGCGTACGCACAGAAAATAGAAAAAACACAATCCTCAAAAAAAACGCCTCGCAAGTCCACGCTCCCCCCACGCCGCTAGAAGGAGCCTCGGCTCGCACGACGTGTGGGCGGGCACCAGGAGCGTTCAAAAAGTAAAAGTCAGCGTGCCGTCCGTGACGGTACACAGGGCCTGGCCAGCCCCCCACCGCTCGAGGAAGCCGGCCAGCGCGCCCTCGGCGGAGGCGTCGTGATATTCATACTCCAACCGAATGCGCGCTTTAAGAAGTCCACGCAGCACCGCCACCGCGGAGCAGCTGCCGTCGGCGACACCCTGCAATTTCTTTTTGCGTGTCTTGTATATAGCCATTTTCGCCTGCGCGATGGCAAAGTTCGCCAAGTGGTGCCGCCTGCTTGTCAGGTAAGGCACCCCGCAGACAAAACGGCTCCTGTAGAAGGGGACCCCCAGTTTCACAAAAAACGTTCCCAGGAGCTGAAACAGCGGGCCGAGCCGTGGGCATTTCAGATATTGGTGAGCCAGGTCCTCGACCGCGCCGCAGAACTCACACAGGTCCGACGCCCCGGGGGTGACCTTGCTGAGCCACGCGGCAGAGGGCAGCGTCCAGTGCGCGAGCCTCCATTGGAGGTCTCCGCAGCGCTTCGTTACGGGGGACTTGTAAAAACACTCCCACTGGGGGTGAGCCTCGGTCATGGGGGGGAAATGAGCCCTCCATTTGATGTCCGGCGCGTCCGCCAGCTCCGTGCAGTGGAGCGCTTTCACACAGCATTCATAGAGCACCTTCTTCGGAGCGCTCTCGAGGGCCACGTCCTTGCATTGATCGAGCCGTAGCAGCTTTCCGGCATCGCAGCGCCCGGGGGGCTGCGCGCAGGAGAGGAGGAGCCCCGGGAAGGGCGGGGGGGGGGGGAGGGTGGGGGGGGTAGAGGTGGGTGGGTGGGGGTGGGTGGGGGGGGTCGGGGTGGGGGTCCCTCGGTGCCACGGTCTTCTGGCGCACCCAGCGCTAAGCACAGCCCCCGCATTACTTTGAGCGCCTCCCGCAGCAACTTCTCCCCCGCGAGCACGGTGCGGAGTCCCGCGGCACCGCTCACCTCCGCCGCGGTTTTCCACGCCGGGCGGCGGTCGCGGCACTTCACGAGGTCGCCCACCCTCCGCACCCCCGCCCCGGCGAAGCGGAGGGCGAGCGTCCTCTCCTCCCTAATCCCTGCAAAAAGTCGATTAAAGAACAGAGGCTCCCGCAGGAACTGTGCGAGGCCATCCCGCGGCTTCGCCCTGTCCCACGCAAGACTCCGGCACGCGTCCAGTAAGCTCCGGTGGTACTCGGGCAGCCCCGTATAGTCAACAAGGTCCAAGTCCAATAGGACCAGCTCCCTGTCGTACCCCAGGCGCCCGCCCGCACCCCTCAACAGGCTGAGGGCCAGCGCTGTCCACTGGGGTCCCTCTCTTTGGTACAACAGGCGCCGCACGGCCTGCAGCCTGAAAAACAGAACTTTGGCGGTGACATCCACCAGGCCCTGACCACCCTCTCGCACCGGCAGGTAGAGCACGCCCGGCTTCATCCAGTGCTTACCGCACCAGACGAAGTGGACGAGCGAGCGGCCCGTCCCCCGGAGCAACCAGTCAGGGGGCTGAAGGACTTTAGCCCGGTGCCATAAAACAGACGCCGCCAGGTTGTTTCCCACCAGTACCCTCCCCCTGAAGGACAGTAGTGGGGCCAGCTTCGTCCATGCCGACAGCTTGGCTTCAAACACTTCTTTCAACTCAGTCCAGTTTCGTTCAACCACCCGCGGTCTACCCAGGTGAACCCCCAGGTACCGCACACCCTCGTCCTGCCACGTGACGCCCCCGGGGAGGAGCACAGAGCGCACGACGCCCCGCGCTCCCAGGCAGAGGGCCTCGCTTTTCTCCCAGTTGACCTTGGCGCCGGACGCTCGTTCGAATGTCGCCACAGCCCTGCAGAGCGTTGAGAGCTCTCGATCGTCGCTGACCACTACGCACACGTCATCTGCATAGGCCGACACCTTTATAGCGACGTTCCCCGGGCCTGGAACCGCGAGCCCGGGCAAAATTTCCTTTAGCCTGCGCACCAGCGGCTCAACGCTCAGGGCGTAGAGGAGCCCTGAGAGCGGGCACCCCTGCCTGATCCCTCTCGTCACAGGGAAGGGGGGACCGAGCCACTGATTTGTCTTTACCAGACTGTACGTGCCCTCATACAGGAGCTTCACATATGCGCAAAAAAACTGTCCGAAACCCAGAGAGGTGAGCAGCTTCCCCAGGTACGTGCGGTCAACTCTATCAAAGGCCTTTTCTAAGTCCATAAAGAGGAGGCCTGATTCCTTGCCATGGAAATCAGCGAGAGATATTGCATCCCTGACCGTGCTGATGTTGTCGTAAATGCACCGGCCAGGGATGCAATAAGTCTGTTCAGGGCCAACCAGTTTCCCCACAACCGCTTTGAGCCGATTCGCCGCGACCTTGGCGAAGATCTTGTAGTCTACGCACAAGAGGGAGACGGGCCGCCAGTTCTCAATGCGCCTCAAGTCCCCCTTCTTGGGCAGCAGCGTAATCACGGCCCTCCTACAGCTCAGCGGGAATTCTCCCTCTCGCAGGCTCTCTTTCAGCACCTCGAGCAGGTGGGGGGCAATCTCATTCCAGAAGACTTTATAAAACTCTACCGGCAAACCATCCAACCCCGGGGCCCTGCCAGTCGCAAGGCCATTCGCTGCGTTGGTGAGCTCGGTCAGAGCGACGGGGCTGTCTAGACGCTCGCTATCCGAGACCTCCAGAGCGGGGCCTCCTTCCAGTAGATCCCGCACAGCCTCGTTATCAACCACGCCCTCGCTAAAAAGCCCAGCATAGTAATCCCTCGCCACCCTGGCAATCTCACCCTCCTCCGTGGCCTCCTCCCCTGTCGCGGTCCTTAATCCCGAAATGCTCCTCCCGACCGGGGTTTTTTTTGCCAGCCCAAAAAAATATTTAGAGGGCGCGTCCATGTGCATTAAATGATGCAATCTATTCCGCATAAAAAAGTCGTGGGCTTGCTGGTCCGTGACTGCTCGGAAAAGCCGCTGCTTCCCCAGCAGTACCCTCCCCTTGTCATCAGGGTCGCCGCCGCTGCCGCCGCTGCCGCTCGCGCTTTGGACCAAGCCCAACTCTCCCTCGAGCAGCAGCAACTCACGTCCCAGCCGTCGCTCTGTCTCCGCCCCGACGGTCGCATAGTGGCCCCGCAGCTGCAGGCAGAGGGCCCTGACCTGGGCCTTTGTGTCCTCCCACCACTGCCGTGCCGAGCCGAAGACACTCTTACCGGCCTCCCAACGGGCCCAACAGGCCCTGAATGTCGCCTTGAACCCTTCATTGTCCAACAGCCTCACGTCCAGCTTCCAGTAGGCGCTGCGGCGCTCTACCCCGGGGAACCGCAGCCGCACACTCACGAGGTGATGGTCTGAAAAACCGGACGGGGTGATGGTGCTGTCGCCCAGCAGGCTGGCCGCGCCGGCGCTAACGTAAATCCGATCGAGCCTGGCAAGGCTTACCCTCCCCTGGTGAGTCACGCGACACCACGAGTACTGCCGCTGCCCCGGGTGGTGCAGCCGCCACGTGTCCACCAGACCCAGGCGCTGCACCACGTCGGCCAGCAGCCGCGCAGTCTCCGGGTGCGGTTCATCGCCGTTCCGATCCAGGGCCGGGGCAAGGGTACAGTTATAATCACCGGCGACCAAGGTGACGACGTCCTCATCGACGCCAGCCTCCAGAGTGGACCGCAGGGCGCCGGCGAAGAACTCCCCCCTCTCTCGGCTCTTACTTGGTGCATACAGATTGATGCACTTCAGTCGTACGCCATTGACCTTGAGTTCCGCCGTCATCAGGCGGCCCTTCACAACTTCCTTAAAGGCTACGCAATCGGGGGAGAAACTCGGGCCGAACACAGCCGCGACCCCTGCAAGCCCGCCGTCTCCATTGCTGAAGAAAGTTTGGCTGCCCATCAGGGGCTGTCGAGCGGTTTGCAGCGCATCATCAAAATGTGTCTCCTGGAGGAGGGCCACGTCCGCTCTCTGCTCCTTGAGAAACAGGCAGATACGGTGCCACCTCTTATCACTGCGAGCACCATTGCAGTTGAGGCTCACCACTCTAATGTGTGAGGCCATGATGTATTAGGGGAGATTGATGTCCGGTTTTTTCCGAGGCCGGACGCGGGAATGCGCCCTCAGCATTGTAACCAGCGCCTTCAGACGGTAGCGCTCTTGCTCAGTGCAACCGAACTCTGCCGGCTTCCGAACAATCTTCTGCGTGCCCTGCAGGAGGGCCATGTAATCGGGGAAGGTCTCCAAGGGTTTCTTCTTCCTCCTGTAATTGATCCGAAGGTAGCGGAGGATCTCCCCGGGGGGGATCTCCCTCTCCTCCGGGACCGACACATAGCTCCACTCGCTGGCGCATTCCCTTCCGTCGATGCCGTCGAACTCCTCCTCCTCCAGCTTGTCATCGTCGTCGTCGCCGTCTCCGCATGCGGCGCTGGCTTCGGCCACCACCGCCTCCGCTGAGCCACCTGGGGCCGAGACACCGCTCGGTCCAGGGCGGCTCTCCTCCACCGGCGCCGCGGCCGCTGTCACCGCCATCGTCATCGCCGATGCCACGTCACAGGGGGGGGGGGGTGGGGCCGGCGGTCCAACCTGAGGAGCCGCGGCGGCGTCAGGCGCCTCCGCGACAGGTGGCCGGTCCCCTCCCTCCGCCGGATCCTTCGCTTGTTCTGCGCTCTCGTCCTCGTCCGACGAGTCGAGGCAGCCGCCGTCGAGGTCCATCTCCTCCTCCTGCGGCACCGCCTCGGCGTCGACGGTCTCCTTCGACGCAGCTCTCCCGGCTCCCGCCGTCCGCTTCGAGGGAGCGCCGGCGCGATCCCCCACTGCAGAGCCCTCCTTGGCCTTTCGCTTCTTCCTCCGGACCAGGGTAAAGCCTGCGGCGCCGTCCCCAGGGGCCGGCGCGCCGCAGCTGGGCGCCGGCTCCTGCGGTTCGCCTCGGGTGGACTGCTGCTGCTGCTTCTGCTGCAGCCCCTCTTGCTGCTTCTGCGGCTGCTGCTGCCCCTCTTGCTGCTGCTGCAGTTGCTGCTGCTGCCCCTCTTGCTGCTGCTGCTTCTGCCGCTGCGGCTGTTGCTGCTGCTCCAGCTTCTCTTGCTGCCTCCGCTCCTCACGCGCCGGCGTGGATGGTTCAGCAGGAGCGTCGCTCCCGCTTTTCTTGTTTTTGCAATTTCTCCGGGTGTGTCCGACTCCACCACACCCGAAGCATCGCGGCAAAGCCGAGGACGCATACACTGTGTTAATGTGCCCTTTTATATTATACTTAAGAGTCACATTCAGCTCCGTGTCACCGCCCTTTAGAATCATAAAAGCATGGCGCTGTAGTGTCATCACGTGCGCCATCCTCGGGTTCGTCGTGCGCAAAGGTAGCATGGTAATCCTCGACACCATCGTGCCGAACCTCAGCAAATCCCTCTGTATATCCGCGGTTGGAAGGAAAGGTGGTGCGCCCGAAATCACCACCCGGACTGCGGGCGTCGCGAGCGGGGAACACGTCAGGAACAAACCGTCCCCAACGGTCAGCCCCGCTTCCACCAGGCGCGCCACCATCCCCTCCTCCGCCACGTAGACGGTGACGCCACGGTTTTCTCTCTGGGCTGCAAGGACGGCGGAGCATCCCACGTGCCCCGCCACTGCGGTTGCGACGGCCTCCACGGACACCTCCGATGGAGGGAACGCGACGATCGCGTGCTGCCGTGTGAGGTTCTCAAGTTTCGTGTGTGTAGTCATGATGGTAGCCGGCTACAGCACACCTGCGCGCGCGTCCCCGTTGTTCTTGCTGCTGCTGCTGCTGCTCCTGGGTCGATCGAGGCGGA